>NW_027397066.1:87750462-87771964 GCF_003265705.2 Callorhinus ursinus
TAAAAAAGATGAAAAAATGGCATTAAATGCAGATGAATTGTTTCCATTTCCCTTCTTAATAGTTGATCATATCAAGCAGACATTATTTTGGAAAGCCAAAAATATATGCCCAGTACTGTATTTGACTTTCTAAAATCGCAAGACATCTAAAAAAAGATTTTATTTGCCCGTGTGGGAAAATATTCCAAACATATAAAATGGTTTTCCTGGTGGATTAGGAATGAAATATGCCAAATCTCCACATCACAGAAATTCATTACATGAAGCTGTTTTTATGAGTGCCTGATTGCCTCACATAAGTTTATGTTCTTGATTGATTTCATTCTTCTTTCTCAGGGACTCTAGAAAATTGGCCTTCCATGCTATTAAGAAATGATTGGCTTACAGTCCTCAATGCAAGGAAATTACTCCTTTCCCTTTCATGTAAGTCTCTTCATTTATCTGGGAAGTCTACTTAATTCTTTATGCCTATTTTTTTCAAATGACTCTTAAGAGGATGCAGAGATTAAGTGGGACCTAGGCCACAATTTATAAAAAGTTCCCATAAGTAACTTCATTCCTAGAACAGAAGGGTTGCATTTTAATGGGAATTTTAAAAATTTAATAAGGAATATGCCTAATAAAAATAAGGTAAAAATTTAAAAATGAGCAAATCCATGGCAGTAATAGTTTGCAAAAATGAAAGATATTAAAAAAGTTATGGTTGGCAGAAGTTCACTCTTCTTTCTCTTATTCCTTCGTTCATTCAACAATTTCTTTTGCCCCTTGAGAAACCAATTTGCCCTTCCTACCCTAGAGTGTGTAGATATTCAATTAAGCTCAGACACAATGAAGCTCAAGTAATTTTTAAAATGTGATTTCTGAGTTTGCTCAACCTGTCATCAATTTATGAAACAATTTGCTCACTGGCATGAAAACTGAACTGAGGGGGTGCAAGCTTAGACAAAAGGGTAAAACTAGTTATGCACAGAAAGAAGAACTTGGATGTCTTGATATCCATTATAAATTTATTTTATAAACAGTGATTCATGTCTCATTAAATAAATGGCCAACTAGCCTTAAGACACACTGCCTAAAATTTCAAAATGTTTCATATTGACATTCATATTGTTAGGAGATGTGTAAACTTTCCTTCACATCAGTTATAATTTATAATTAGAAAAAATGCTTATAGCCAATTAAATTCTCTTTCCTATGAGTCTTAAAAATAATGATTAATTAAATTGTAAGGGAACAATGAAATGGGTAGGTTTATATTTTTCCTATTTTCTTCTTCCCTACTGGTTTCTTCATTCTATTGTCATTGGCCTGCTCCACGTGAGGAAAAAGATTTAATACTATGGCCACTGTATGTTTATTTTTCATTATAATTAGGCATATGTGCAGAATGCAATTCATCTATTTGTTAGAAGCTTAACTAATAATTTGATAAGGGAGAATGTTTATATTAACTATTAATTTTCGCTTGACACTATGTATGAGTCCTCATGCCATCTCACCTCCCCTTTCTCCAGAAAATTAAGAGTTGGCTAAATTTCTATGTGTTCTAAAACAGTAAACCTAAACTCATTAAATCTTTCAGAAAAAAAAGTATTTTGACTTTCCTGAAAAGTTGGTACATGTTGTGGGTTGTCTCTTACAAAATTTTTAGAGTTGAAAAATATTTAATAATTATAGTAGCTAAGTTTTAACACCATGTTAGTTTTCCTTAGTTTTTAATCTTATTAAAATTTCTAAGATCTTCACATTTTCATAACAAAGTGGTTCTAGAATTCCAAGAGTCAACCATATAGCAATAAATTTTAGCATGTTTTAACCTTGTAAAGAAATTTCGAACTCTTACCTTTGCAACCACTGAGAGCTTGTACTAAAAGAAGAGAGTCTGCTAATAGTTAACAGTCACAGACTTTCTTTGTAAGCATGGGTTTTCTCTTTCTTGTACTTCTGACATGAACAATTTAGTTACAATAATTTATAAATTAGACAACAGTAAACCCCTTATGCAAATTTATAGATATTCAAAATACTTCACAACTTTTTCTATTGAAAAAAATTTCTCACGTAATTTTGCCCTTCCATTATTGACCATACAGCTCAGGCAAATACAAAGAAACAAGCTATGAATTACAGTCGTCCTCCTTTATCCACAGGGGATACATCCCAAGACCCTCTGTGGATGCCTGAAACCATAAATAGTATGGAACCCTATATACTATGTTCTTCCTATACATACATACTTATGATAAATTTTAATTTATAAATTAGGCATGGTAAGAGGTTAACGATAGGAACTAATAATAAAATAGAACAATTATAATATGCTATAATAAAAGTTATATTAATGTGCCCCCTCTCTCTCTCTCAAAATATCTTATTGTATTGTTCTCACTCTTGTGAGATGATAAAATACCTACATGATGAGATGCAGGAAGGTGAACGACGAAGGTGTCATGACATAGTGTTAGGCGACTATTGACCTTCTGACGATACGTCAGAAGGAGGATCGTTTGTTGCTGAATGTAGCTGACTGCTGGCAACTGAGAACACAAACAGCATAACCATGGATAAAGGGAGACTACCAGACATAGCACAATAGTTAAAAGGCCATGACAGACCTGGATCCAGCACCTAAAAAACTGTATGACTTTGGGCAAGTTATTTCACCTCTCTGTGCATCTGTAAAATCTTGCCTCATGAAATTTTTTCTAAGAATGATGTGATATGATATATATAAAACACTTCAGACAATGTCTGGCACTTGATAAGTACCATGGGTGTTAGCTAGTGCTATTATTATTATTGTTGTCATCCAGACAAAACTTGAGAAATTAAATCCGTAGACCATCTCCAAGTCTTAGTTGGTCAAACCATCATTTTTTTTTCTCATCAAACAATGAACTAGTTCTTAACCAGATGTCTCTGAACTTGGCTGGGAAAATATGGCATCTTTATTTTCACTAAACTCTAACTATATGCCCTTCAATTGTGAATGCACACAGTGGATCACAGTGCTATTAGCAGCATCTGTGACTTTGTCAACAATAGAAATCACAGATACATTCATATCACATTACATTGGTTATTTCTAGATCTCAAAATACTGTTTCCACTCATCACCATTTTAAAATTATGGTAGCTATTAAAGATAGAGCTAGATCTTGTTTTTCAATATATAAATAAACACATCACAAATTTGGTTAATCGTATTTCAATATAAATGATGTTTCTCTTAGTTCTACTATTTTATTTAAACATTATTCTGAGAAGGGGTCCCTAAGTTTCACCAGCCTGCAAAGGAGTCTTGTATAGTTGACCTACTGATCAAGCACATGGATGGATAGAGTGATCTTTACCTATTCTTTTCTCTTTCCAGTTCTTAGATTAATGTACAGATATACAACAAAATGACTAAAAGGGTGAGCAACTAAAGGAAGAAAACATAACTAAAAACTGCTTTATTTTGAAATTTAAATTAAGAATATGAATTGAATTGCCAGCACTCAACAGATAAAAAACTTGGAAACTAATAAAGCAACTTGGTGTTTGTGATGGTTTGTTTTGTGTTGACGTTGGTGGGGGTTAATGTGCTCCTTTAATCAAGCACTCATCTACCTCCGTGTTGCTGTGTGGTACTTTGTAGATGTGATTAACATCTATAATCAGCTGACTTTAAGGAAATTTTCCAGATCAGTGGGAGTGGGCCTCATCCAATCAGTTGATAGGCCTTAAGAGGAAAGCCTAAGGTTTCCCAGGGAAGAAGAAATTCTGCCTGAAGACTGCAGTATCACCTCTGAGCTTCTAGCCTGTGGATTTCAGACTTAGTTCCACAATCACGTCAGCCAATTTCTTTCAAAATATACATAGATATCGACATATAGATTTATATGTTTCTGGTTAATATAGATTTATATGTTTATATCTATGTCTAGATACATACAGATATAAATACAGACATATGGATATAGATCTATATGTCTGTATTATATCCATAAATGTATTATATATCTCTCCTATTAGTTCTGTTTCTTTGGAAAACCTGATTGATTTATGTTTATTACTACTCAACCTACTTGATTTAAAATAGAATAAACATAAAAGAAGAAAGCTTTTTCTCTTCCACATTTTTCTTAAACTCCTTTGTCCTTTTTACTTCATCATAGAATTTTATTTCTTGACATTTAAATACCACCAAAAAAAACAGTTTTAAAGACACAAAACAGAAATATACCTATATCATGTTTTGTTAATATCCAGATAATTAATATATATATTTTTTGGAATAGCTAATATCAACCATTGTGTTAAAACTAAGGCAACATATCTTTTTGTGAGCCTAATGAGTTATTTTTAAGTTTGGCAGGAATAGGTTTCCTGAGAATGTCAAAGCCAAGAGTTATGCAGGTCTTCCCAATTAAAAAGCAATAAAAACTATTTGAAACATCCCACCAAAAATAAGATTTAATACATGCAAGTTATTTTGCTTGCTTTTGATCTTTTATATAATTCTTTCAATTTTTTCCAAAGAATATTAATACCACTGAGAAGTTCTTTATTGCATTTGAAGTCCAGTGAAAAATCCAGTGATATATAAGTAATTTAAGATTTAAAAATAACTTAGGAAAATGTAAAGGCTTTTAGTACCTAGTTTCAAACGAACTTAGGTTTAGATCTTTGTAATAAGACATGGATAATTAATTTAAGGTGATGTCAGGTGATTGAAATTATGAGAAAATGACCAAGTAGTCACTTAACACAATAATCTGCCAAAAAGCAGTAGCTAATATACTGACTCTAGTAAAAAGTTGCCTTTTATGACATAATATTCCTTCACCAAAGAAAAACAGCAAATGTTAACCAAACTTTGGAATCAGACTCTGAGCTTAAAGAAGCATGCAGTTCATTCATTTTCTTCATACACAATGGAATTTATGTGGGAATATGCATTATAGGCCAAAACGTGCGTAGCCTTACTCTCAACTCCGGTCACAAGAGCAACAACTGAATGCAACCTCCTCAATATCCTGGGGGTTTTCTCAATAGTAGCTAACTCTCCATCCCTTCCAAATTTTCAACCATTCTAATTTTCTCAAGAATGTACGTGTGTTTTTTATTTAAATCTCATCTGCTAGGAAGTAAATTAAATGCCTTGACCATTGTTCACAAATAGTCATGTTTAAAAGAGCATATTGTAAGCCTCTGGGTTCTTTCTTTCTTTAGACAACATGCATGTTAATGAACAGCCTGCAAGTCATAATTCTCTGGAGGCTGTCTCAGAACTACCAGGCTTTTCAGCCATAGGTTTCTGATTAATAATGGATTACAAGTAGAAGAAAGGTCACCATAAGGAACTGTCTTCAAAGAATTATTTTCATTATTAGAGTCTGTTCGTGTAGTACAGACGTGCATAATTTGTAAATTTTTTTAAATTTTAAAGGTGGACTGCTTTTTTTTTTTTTTTTTAAGAATTACAAGCACTGATAGGGACAAGAATTGATGACAGTAAAGTGTCTTGGTGGATCTACTCATTCATACATTCATTCACTCACTCATTCAACTAGTAAATATTGAGCACTTATCCTAAATCAGGCACCGTGGGAGGCACTGGCTTCACAAGGATGGAAGACAAATAATGTTTTCTTATGGAGCTTGCTGTTGGTGGGGTAGAGATTAATAAATATGTTAAACTTAGATAAGTACTCGGAGTGAATGTGACACAGTGTTATAGAAGCACATGGCAAAAGAACCTCATCCAGATGAACGGTCAGAGAAAGTTTTTCCAAAGAAGTGATATCTGAGCTGAGATCTGAAGGATGCCTAGCAGTTAACCAGTAGAAGGGAGAGCCATGCTTAGGAAAGTTCCAGAAAGTGGAAATGGTTTGTGTAAAGTCCCTGTGGCATGAGATAGCATGGCACAAAGAAGGATGCAGTGTCCCAAGGGATGAGAGCAAGGTGGTGACCCGGTGAGATGAGACTTAGTCAGACACTGGTTTATTCTAGAAAACAGGAAGTCACAGAAGGATTTTGAGGAGAATGATGACATGATCCTAGGGCACACATCTGTCTTCCCTGCTGGGGGTTTTGTTAAATACCAGAAAGGCAATGCCTGACACCTAATAGAGTTGATAAATACAAGAAAGAAAGAAGGGGAGGGCAGTGAAAGGGAAACAACAGAGAGCGAGACAGAGTAAGTGGTATAGATTTGGAGATATCTAGGTTAAATAGAGTGCCCACCCCCACTGCCTTGGCTCCTCAACTTTTTCCAGAGCTTGTCTCATTTTGGTTGCTATCATCATTTTTATAGATGGTGTTAATAAGGCCAGGATAATTAAGTAACTTGCTTAGGTGATACAACCATATCAGCCCTCTCTCCAGCATCTTAGTGTGTGTGTGTGTGTGTGTTTGCGTGTCTGTGTGCGTGTGTGTGTGTGTACCTGTGCCCACACACATATATCATTTTCTATCTCTCCACCCAGACAGGTCTTGATTGTGATTAAGATTTAAAGTAAGGGTCTGAATACTGGGTCCATGCTTTATATTCTTAAAATTATCTTTTAATTCAAGTTGGTGTGAAACACAGTGTGCCCAACAGATAGCAGAAATGTGTAATGCATAAAATGGACTGCATAATGGGGTAATTGATTTTTCATTTCCCTATGGCTTTCTGGGCAATTTGGCTTTCAATGCGTTGGCGAGATTCCTGAGCTGTTGTCACACTTGGTATTTATAGAAAATTGAAGAGCTGGCTCTCGTTGTAGTTCCTTCAGGTTAAGAAGAAAGGAGTTAATATTATTGACTCCCCCACTAAAGAGAAGATAAAAAGACACTCCCTCAAGATACATGGTCAGATTCTTTCTCCCTTTCCCATGTTGCCAATTTGGATTTCACAGAAGCGTAACTTGGTCAACTTAGAGACACTCCCAGAGTAAAACAAAACTACTCAAGAAGAAATTTTAGCATTTGACCTAAAACAAATCCTAGTTCCTTTCTGGAATTAAGTTGAGTACTAGTTCCTGGAGAAAAAGGCTATCCATTTTTTTATTTTTTAGGAGTGAATTACCCCAAAGAAGCAGTTTCATGATCGTTGCTTGGAATTGAGTCCTTGCTTCCCTCCCTCTGTCTCTGCTAAAACTTTTGCCTCCAGTTTGGGATCTGTCCTCTCTCTTGTCCCACATCGCCCAGGTCATCTCAGGTACTCCCACTTCTTCTTCAGGACTATTTTCCTGGGCTCCTCACTCTTAGGACCTACCGGTAGTGCTGATGCCCCCTTTTCCTCACTTCTCCCTTCCCATGTTTCCTAGCTCTCTGTCCAGGAAATTCAGCCCCATGCTGACTCCAGAATTTAAAAAGTTTTACTCTGAAAATTAATTACATAACTTGTACCAAGTATAGTGTTTAAGTGTGGGTGTCAGGAGGTGGGGTGGGGAGATAGCTTAAAAAAAAGAAGAAGAAGAAGAAGAAATATGTTTCCCCTGTGATATACTTTCACCCTCTCTGTTGTTTCCCGGTCCTTAGTGATACCACCTTTCAAGGCTTTTGACATTTACTTTGACTGCTTGCTTCAGGTGTGAGTAATATTCTACCGCTTTCCAAACTCAAGAATGCAAGGAGGAAAAAACAACTTGGAATGATTCATGGTGCCAATGGAAAGGAGCTGACAAAGAAAGACGCGGAGTCCTCAAAAGCACAGAAACAGCTCCAGGAGTTCAACTTGATCAGAAACCTCCCCACCCTCATTCCAACCTTCCTGTCAGCTCCACTACTGGGGGCCGGACCCCAGGGATGGAAGCCCTGGGGAACTTCCTGTGTCTGCTACAGAGCTGGCTGCAGAACAAAGGAGGGAGGTATCATGAGTTGGATAGGACTTTATGAAAACCCAGCCACTGTGATTATTTTCCTCAGAACACGTATCTTTGAGTTTGGGTCAAACGTTAATGTGCTCTAGCCAGGTGGCTTGGATTTGAATCCCAGTTCTACCACTTTTCAGATGCATGACCTGTAACAGTTAATTGAGCCTCACTTTTCTCACTTTATAAAATAGGGACATTATTGCTCTCTGCTTCACATGGTTATCGAGAGAATTAAATGAATCAATTAACGTAAAGAAATGAGAACATTTTCTGGCACTTTATGGAATTGCTAAATTAAGACTGTAAATAAACAGAAATTTTGGAAGCCTTCCGACTGTGTATATAACAGCAAGCATGCAACTGTAGGCCATTTAGAAACGAGTAATGGTTATCTATCTTTGCCATTGTCATTCTGAAGATTCAGTGAGATGATGTATGTGAAAATCTCAGCAAAACAACTCAACAGTTGCTATTATTATTGTTATTACCATCATCATCAATATCATCAGCATGTATTACTTTTGTTAGCTTGCCAGCTGCTATATCTGCACAGGGCCATAGAATGTTAGGATTGTGGCAAAACTGGCATTGCTGATCATTGGAAAAATCTTTAATCAAGACAATTCAGTTCCAAAATTTCGAGTCAACTCCTAATCCCCATATAACTAGTTTGTATCCAAAGGGAGGAAACATGGCCACAATTTACATCTGACAGTATTTCATAGGAAATCTTGCTGCTAAATGCAACTGACTACTTCTTCGAGAAGGACTAGAAAAGTCAAGTTTTTAAAATGTTAACACAACTATTTAGAAACAGGAAGAAAAAGAAATCAAATAGCTGTTGTTAGGTTTCAACCTTTTAAAATACCAAACTAGGTTTTGTTTTGTTTTGCTTTGTTTTGCTTTACAAAAGTAAACATTTGTTTGGGTGGCCATCTTAGAACATATTCTAGCACTGACTTTTGTCACAGTGTGCAAACATTTTCTTGCTTTGTGTTTTCCCTAGGTAAACATATTGAGAATGTGATTTTTCATATGTACCCTGTCATTTGCATTACATTGAGGGATTTGATTTGTCTGAGATATGCAAGATCCCTGAGTCAGGATAAACCCCGCCACTAACTTTCTAAATGATATTGAGCTATTCCCTCTGGATATCCAATTTATTTGTTCACAGATCTCTTTCTCCTAAAAGAAAACCATGTTATGTTACTCCTCGTGCTTTCTATATTATTAAAGCAATAGTAACTGCATGATTCAATTTATTTCAAAATGATATTAAAAAACTTACATCTCTACTCTGTTTAATGCTGGAGGAGGAAAAGACCAGAAGATTAATGGCACACTGACGAGACAGAGCAGAGAAACTCCTGCCCCTGAGATCATCAAAACCAAAGACATGTACACAACTACCTATAATGTAGGCCAGACCACATAAATGCTAAGCGATGTTTTAAAGTATTCTGAAAAATAATGCCTTAACTAAATAAAATCACCCTAAATCCAGAGTATGAATGATGCTGTTATTACTTATTTCTACTGTCTTCCATCTATTTTATAGTGTTCTTTGATCCATTCTTTGCATTATTCTTGTCTGAAAGTAATATTCTTGATATGTTTAATAAGGAGACCCCTCCTTTGTTCCTAGATGCCGTGGCTGCTGATCAACAAAAGCCACGGAAGGACTTAATCCCTTAAGCTTGGCACTACATCAGTCTGGAAGTAGTTTACATGCAGAGTCCTTTGGAGTAAATACTCATTAGAGGTTCTGCTGGCTCATTTGGTCACCCACACTTTGCAGTGGGTGGCCCAGTTGGTATCCTCATTATTTTATTTTCCACCCTTGAAAAAAATCCATCTGTAGCAACCTGAGACTGCTTTCTTCGGTACTCTAAATCCATTGTGATGGAGCATCCATTCATTTGTGATGCTAGTTAATAGGTACAAAGAAGTTAAGTGCCTCAGGCTGGTAATGCTATAATAATTTTTTTGCTAATACACCTTTTTCAGTGCAGCCTCCTGAAATGCAATCTGATCACTTCAAGGATAATTCACTAGTGATTTCTCACACCTGAGAATTTAAAGAATTGTGTCATCTCCCTCCCTCCCTCTCTTTCTTCCCCCTCTCCTTTCTACCACCATCTTTACACAAATGAGCAAACCAGCTCACAGAAGCAAAATTTATCAAAGTTAGTCACAAATTACAGAGCAAAATTCTTGCTTTTTCACTTATTACTTAAGTGCAAAAGCAGAAGCAAGTGAAAAAGCAACTTATTACTTAAGTGAAAAAGCAAGAGCCTACCTAGAGCTTCTTTTTTTTTTTAAGATTTTATTTATTTGACAGAGGGAGAGAAAGCGAGAGCAGGAACACAAGCAGGGGTGGGGCAGGCAGAGGGAGAAGCAGGCTTCCCGCTGAGCAAAGAGCCTGATGCGGGACTCGGTCCCAGGACCCTGGGATCATGACCTGAGCCGAAGGCAGGCACCCAATGGACTGAGCCACCCAGGCATCCCTACCTAGAGCTTCTTGATTAGTACTTGGATCAGAGAAGCAGAGTTTCTATAATGCCATCCTTTTAGATTTAGCAATGAAGGTTTTCAAGAGAAAAAAAATCAACTAATGTTTCTTGACTGCCTATGAAGTGCAAAGCAAAGTGTTGTGAAACTACAAATAGGATAAACGTGTCTTCTTCTTACAGAGCTTTCTTGTTATAAAGCCAGTATAGGTAATATGGTACTTTTTTCCTCATGATAATTATGAGCATCTGCAAAATACTTATAATAATATCTACTGGATGGGGTATTTATCAAGGCATGTATTCAAATCTTAACATACACAAAGCTTTGGGGCACCTGAGTGGCTCAGTCGGTTAACTGTCCAACTCTTGGTTTCTGCTCAGGTCATGAACTCATGGATCATGAGATGGGGCCCCCATTGGGTTCCCCACTCAGCAGGGAGTCTGCTTGAAGATTCTCTCCCTCTGCCCGTCCCCCCACTCACTCTCTCTCAAATAAGTAAATCTTTTAAAATAACATATATAATGTTCTTAGAACAAGTGCTAGCTTCTTTTTATAGGTACGAATATAAGAGAAGCTATTGCATTCTTCTCAATAAATTAGCATCAATTTTCAATAAGAAAACATTTAAAGTTTTTAATTTTAGAATTTATAAAAATAAGATTCTTTGGTTAATTTCCCTGTGGATGATAGGAAATGTAGTGGAGATACGGTGTTAGACCATGAGGGAGTGTGACCATCTAAAAGATGTTAGGCATTATATTGTATATTTGCATCCATTACCTCACTTACTACTCAAAATGACCATGCAAGTTATGTACTATTTTGTCTGTTGCACAAAAAAACTAAAACGTGGGCCAACAAAAATTAAATAAAGAGCCAGGATTTGAAGGCAAGTTCAGCTGGCTCAAAAAGTCACATTTTTCTCATTCCTTGAGTTCTGATCAGACTACTTAATCTCATTTTCTTCAAAGACAGGAAGACTGTAGGAAGCATCCTGTCATCTTGTGCAAAGTTATACGGTATCTTGGATTGTAACTGCTCCTAAGATTTAATAACTGTAGAAGAAACAACCAGCAAGGTATCCTCCTGTGTACCATAAATAGGCCACTCCATGGTAAATTACATACTTGTGACTTATCCTAGAAGGAGCCCCACGTCGCTGTTGGACAGTGTTGCTGACCAAAACCATAAGGGCTCACACATGTTTAGGGTCTGCTCAGCTAAGTGCATAACACACTCAGCTGACATTGTGCTATTCCCAGCCTTACTACCAACTTACACTCGCACTTGTGCAAGGATGTACTTCTGTCTTTTCTCATCCATCACAGTATCCAGACGTTTGTTTGCTTGTTAAACCTTGACACTTAACCACATAAGACTTGTATAAATGGTCAAATAGAGTCATAAGGGGAAAATTCATAAAACTAGTCACTTCAGTTTATTATCATAAGTCTTATATTATTCATCCACAGACCTACACATAAAATTTCATTTTTGTCTATATTATGGTTTCTGGTACACCAGTCTATATTACAGAAAGCTCCTCCCACCTAGAATGCGATAAGAACTCTGAAATGGTCTTAATTTTAATAAGACAATTGTTGTAGAGCTATACATGTTTGTCTTGTTTCAATGTGATTTGAAACTCGGCACATTCTGAGGCACTAGTACTATTAACTTCAACTGAGACTATATGGTTGTATATCTATAATATCTATACACCTATATATTTACATATATAGTTATATACCGAAAGATATATTTGTATGTACATATATATACATGCCCACATGCATATACCTGTCTATATGGTTTCAGAAATTAAGTTCAAATGTTTAGGCTTGAAACTTTGAAACTTAAACTTTTTAATTTTTCTGCATGTTATATACTGACTATTATATCATTATAATGTCTACTTGCACACAAAGTAAAGCCAATGGAAGACATGTAATTTGACTTTTATTCAGCATGACACTATAAATTATATCAGAATTATAACAAGTAATAATTTTGGACACAAGTAATATGTTCTCTAGTCTAGATGCTTTACTCTGATTAAAAAGATAATTACATGCTAAATTCCTTGTAAATAAGTTCATGGAACATTCATTTATTCATCAACAAACTTATTAAACAGATTCTATGTGTAAAGGCAAATAAATGTACTGTGGTACTGTTGCTATTTTCAGCAATGCTACCAGAAATAACTAGGTACTCTATACCAGGTAGTGCAGAAGGCACTTGGAAAATGCAAAGATATCTGAGAGGTAGTCCAAGCCATCATAAAGTTTATTACCTAATAATATTAAGTTAGTGCTCTACCAATTTTCTTTAAAAACAAAACAAAACAAAACACATACATGGTTTCATTTTAACCTTATGACAACAACAATCTGAAGTAAATGTTATTATTGTCTCCCCACTCAAAGATGACAAGTGACATGAGCAAAAATTCAATACAGGTCAGGATTCCAACTCTTTAAATGTGCTATTATTATCAGAAGGTCAGCCTCTATGGGAAAAATGGATGGAATTCATAGTGGTCTATGGATTCATGAAGAAGTGGTTTGAATTTTTTTTAAAAGTGAACTGAAGCAACAATAAACTTATTGCAATTTCATGTTGACACATTATGCAAACAAGTATTTTAAGCCTTTGGGAAATTGGGAAAATAAAGATTTTTCTTATAATCCACGACATCGTATCCATTATTCAATCTAAAATCTTAAAAAGCAATCACACAAATGGAAACATTCTTCCATCCTATTTAAAGCCTAAATCTTTTAATTCTTTTGGAAGCTGTTGTGCATATAGGGTCCAGGTACAAATAGGCATCTTCCCATAGCATTCAAAATGTGTTACTGTGCATTTATTCCCTTTGTATTTGAATCTCCTACTTTTTAAACTACGATGTCAAAACTGGTCTGTCATCCCGGAAACAGGGGAGCCGTGTTTTCTCTGGACACTGAACCTTTGTTAGGGCAATCTTCCTCACTGTCCTTTGCCTCCTTCATGGTCTTGAACTATTTGAAATCCTGCCTCCACTTTAAAGTTTGCTGCAAAGCCCATCTTTGTTGCTCAGTGATGCTTTCCCAGACCCACTCCCAATAGAAGGGACTTTTCCTCTTCACTCAACTATTTTTGTTTTTAATCTTTATCGTTCATTCTCTTTATATGACATTTATTTAATATATTTATGTGTTTTATGTATATTCTTATCTCTTCAGGTAAATTATAAATTCTTAGGGATCAAAACTTATGCAATTTTTTTCCCTCTAAGGTTATATCAGCAACTAGGACAACTATGGTATACTCAATAAATATTGGGCAAATCAATAAAACATCGTCAATAAATTCAACACAAATATCACTCTAATGACACATTTTGTAATTCTAATATTACATTCTACACAATGAATAGTCAAAGATTTGGAGTATTCCCATGTGTAACTGATAAAACCTTATGAAGTGGCATTTATTCTGATCTGTAATTATTTCATTTATGTACTTAATTTCTTCCTCCTTCATTAGAATAAGACCTCCATGAAAGCAAAGACCTGTCTACTTTGTCCAGGTAGGGAAGGGGGGAAGGACAGAAGAAGGTATAAGATCTGTTTGCATAAGTTACTGTTCTCACCACTTTTGTTGACTGGAAAGTCTCCTGTGTCCCATTTCCTAGTTTCAGGGCCTCCTGATACAGCAGAACAGGAATCAACCTAGAGGAATTGGTGTTGCTGACATTGGGTACATAGTATAACAAAGAGAGGACTAAAATATTCTACCTGTTTCCATCTCTCTTTTGCTAATTAATTAACATGACAACTATGAAAGTACATAACTGGACCAGCAAAATGCCAATGTAGGTGTTTGGTAAATATAGAAAAAATGTAATTTCGTGACTTCCATGGACATGTTGAGCATCCAACTCCATAGCACAAAGGTGCTGAAACCTTAGTTTACACAAAGAAAAACCAGCCACAGTGAGATTTTGTAGATTATGTAAAGTAGTAGCCAAAAAGAAAGAGAAAAAAGAAGGGAGGGAGGAGGGAGGAAAGAGCGTCATTTTAGGGTAATTTAAAAAGTTCAGTGGAGAATTTGTAGTGTTTTCAATAAGTAGTACAAGAGCAATTGGGTATCCATGAGGGAAAAAAATCGTAATTTTGACCAAAATCTCACACCTTATATAAAAATCAACTCAAAATGAATCACAGATTTAAATGTAATTATAAAACTCTACAACTTGTAAGAAAAAAAAGGTAGGAGAAATCTTTGAGGCCTAGGACTAGGCAAAGAGTTCTTAGACTTAACACCAAAGTATAATCCACAGAAAGAAAAAAATGATAAATGGACTTCATCAAAATTTTTAAAATTTTGTTCTATGACATTAAAGCCAGTGACAGAGTAGGAGAAAACGTGCAAATTACAACTGCAACAAAGGTCTAGTACAGAGAGTATATAAAGAACACTCAAAACCCGACAGTAAAAAGACAAACAATTCGATTAGAAAGTAGACAAAAGACATGAAGGGGCATTTCACTTAAGGCATACAGATGGCAAAATGCATCTGAAAAGATCTTCAACATCATTAGTTCTTAGGGAAATGCAAATTAAAACCACAGTGTCTCATCAGTACGCACCTATCAGAAGGACTAAAATTTTTTAAAAATTAGTGACAACACCAGATGTTGGTGAGGCTACAGAGAAACTTGATCACTCATACATTGATGATGGGAATGAAAATGGCACAGGACTTGGGAAGACAGTTTAGCATTTTCTTTAAAAAATAAAAATGCAACTATCATGTGACCCAGCAATTATACTCCTGGGCTTCTATTCCAGAGAAATGAAGGCTTCTGTTCATACACAAACCTGTGCACAAGTGTTTATATATTCCTTTTTCATTATTGTGGTAATATACACATACCATAAATTTTACCATTTTATTCATATTTAAGTGCACAATTCAGTGACATGTAAGTACATTCACAACACTATGTAACCATTACAAATTGGAACCATTTTCCAAACTTTTTCATCAACCTAAATGAAAACTCTATGCCCATTAAGTAATAACTTCCGTTTTCCTCTCCCCTTCAGCTCCTGGTAACCTCTAACTCTCCTTTCTCTCTGTATGAATTTGCGTATTTTAGGTACTTCACATGAGTGGAATCATACTAAAGGTGTCCTATTGTGTCTGGCTCATTTCACATAGCACAATGTTTTCAAGGTTCATCCATGGTGCAGCACGTATCAGAATTTCGTTCCTTTTTAAGGCTGAATAATATTTCATGCTATGTATATACAACATTTTCTTTACCCATTTATATGTTGGTGTACATTTGGTTGTTTCTATCTCTTGTCTATTGGAAATAACACTGCTATAAACATTGGTATGCAAGTATTTAAAACAGATTTATTCTCAATGGACAAGAATGGGAAACAAACCTGCCTTTCAACAGGTCAATGGTTAAACAAACTGGTATTCCATACAATGAAATATTATTACTCAACAATAAAAAAAGAATAAACTATTGATACACACAACCACCTGTTGTGAAGTTCCAAAAAATTAAGTTGAGTAAGAAAAGACAACCCCCAAATATTAAATAGTGTATGAATCCATTTATGGAACACTCTTGAAGTGACAAAATTAGGGTGGGAGAGAAGTATACATGACTATAAAAGGCAACATGATAGATAACTGCAGAATGGAAATGTTCTATATCTTGACAAATGTCAAAACCTGGTTGTGATCCTGTACTATACTTTTGCAAGATGTTACTACTGGGGGAACCTTGGCAAAAGCTACCCCAGATCTCTCTATGTCACTTACTACAACCGCATGTGAATCTACAATTATCACAAAACAAAATGTTTAACTAAAAGAAAGAAGAAGGAGAAAGGGAAGGAGGGAGGAGGGGAGGGAGGGTGGAAAGGAGGATGGGAGGAAGGAAAAAAATCTCACTCAGATATACAAATATATATACAAATTCAACCTGAGTCTCTGATGGGGCACAGATCCCTTAGACCTGTCAGCCAAGTCTCCACATCTCTCCCAATGGTGGCCCAGAGGCACCGTGTGAATTTTAAGATCTTTCCAGAATGGAAAGGGTGATGACTCAGATTTCAGTTTAATACCCACAGTGAACTGCACACAGTACAATTATAAAATGGCACTATTTTAAATTTCTTTCAACTCTATTTATTTACAGAATTCCCTGAAAATTTTTGCAGGAGCTATATCATGACACTAGACCCCTACCATCAGTGTAGAGGAGTTTCTCTTACTGGGGTTGTGTTATGGAAGCAGAGGGCATACTCTGTTCCTCTTCATATTGTATACATATTTTGTCTTTTACTGAAGATTTATGATGAGGGAAATAACTTTGAGTCTTATGTTAATTGTTTGAGGCCTTGCTTTGACAGTGCTAATTGTTTAGTTTTAATGGAAGACATTGTTGTGAAGTGAAAGCAGAAGTTTAAATAAAAAAAAAAATACAGAGTTGGTTCCTTTTAAGTTCCTGGTGTTGTCATGTAGTCCCCAAGCAATTTTAGGCCAAATGTAACTAGATTCTTCCTTAATGTTCTTTAAAAAGTTACAAATTTCAATGCACACTGGCAATCTTAGTATGGTAAAGCAGTGTGCCACAGAATATATTCCTCTATAAACTATGTCAGGATATTAAATGTTCTAGATTTTCTGTTTGCACATAACTGGAGAGACTTATTCACACACACACACACACACACACACACACACACACACACACACCCCATCAATGAACCCATGTCGGAAGAGTCTACAGTCTCTCTAATTTGAAGCAGCTGGTGTAATATAAATATGGAGAGTCCAAGCTTCTAGGATCATCAGTACCATCATTAAGAATCAGAATCATTGATTTAAATGTTATTTATTATTCTCTCTGTTGGGGAATTTATATCACATAGCTGTTAGTTCTTCTCCTATTATTCCCAGACTGTCATGCAAATGTCATCAAGAGTGTATTTTGTTCATACTCTGAAATTAAATCCTTTATCCCTCAATTAGCCATAATCATGACCACATACGACTATGATTTACCATAACTAAAATAGATGGTGCGGGATTTATTGTTGGCTTGTGTTTGAAATGGCAAAGGCAGATTTTTGAATTAAATAATTGTATGCTAACTATTTGGGACATAGTTACTACTTATTTTGCTTTCCATGTATCTCCATCTAGTTAGATAGCAAATTGTTACAATGTCTCATTAGTAAAACTTAAAGGACTGCTGTGTGTATGTGTGTGTGCGTGTGTGTGTGTATAAAATAATGCTCTTTGAGAACATGACCAGTTTTAACAGACAATGATGTACTGTATTATGAACTCTTTCTTAATGACAATTTTTTAAATCATCTTTATTGACCACTTATCTGTACTGTCACTGTGTGTACCAATGCCAATGATCTCATTTGAATGGCATAATGATTCTATGTCAGGAGTCTGTAAAACATTTCATTCCTTTTACTTGTTCAATACCCATGTCCCCTTCCTTGGTAACAGCACCCTGATATTTTAAGAATTCAGTCTCTCAGGGCACCTGGGTGGCTCAATTGGTTAAGTGGCTGCCCTCAGTTCAGGTCATGATCTCAGCGTCCTGGGATTGAGCCCCGAGTTGGGCTCCCTGCTCTGCAGGGAGTCTGTCCCTCCCCTTCCCTGTGCTGTCACTCCCCCTCTCTCAAATAAATAAATAAAATCTTAAAAAGAAAACGCACTCAGTCTCTCTTATTTATTGCACCCTACCTTTTCCTGCCCTCCCTTGGCCAAGGGAAGGAATGCAAGACCCTAACCAGGCCATTCAGACACTTCCTGGGAATTTGCATCTTGAGTAAAAAGGCCAAAGGATGAAATTTGATTAGAACTTTCTCATTCTGGTCGAGGCACCCTAATAATTCCCACCCAGCCTTGTTTTCTAGAACTCTGGCACTCCAACAGTTCATACTCTTCTGAGGCCCAATTCATTCTTCCTTTGGATTCTTTCAGCCACCTCATATCCTTATATCCTTATACAATAAATTCCCTTCTAAAAAATATTTTGCGTAAGTTACTTAAGAGTTGGTTTCTGTTGCTTACATCTGAATAACTCTAACTGATATGTTGTTACTCTTTTTTTGCAGATAAGGAAATTGAGTTGTCAAGAGGCGAAGGAGCTAGTCTACAATCCTGTAGCATTTAGGTAACATAGCTGAATTCACATCTGCCTGATTTCAAGATCAGCTTTTAATCCCAGGTAACATTGCCTCTGTTTTCATCTTCAGAAGAGTTTAGATGAGAGGATATCTAGGTGGTCACACGGTCATATTAGATCAGACCAAAGAATAAGATGGATATAAGAGGAAGCATCCCTTGCTTTGTTACGTTTAATCAGATAGTATTTATTATGCATCCAGAGGATTCCTTGCACGAAATAAGGAGTACAAAATCATGACCAGTTTGCAGTGATCCTGCAGGTTCCTGTCATTCCCTTTTCAGTGTTTAATGTCACACAGCTGTGTACAATTCCAGACATAACATGGGTTCAGGTTCAGTCCCTACCTGCATTTAAAAATATATTTTTATTTCACACCCATTTAGCAAGAGAGGATATGTGAAGTCCAATGCAACAACTGCTAACATGTGTGTAAACATCACTTTAAAACTCCCAAGAAGTTGTAAATTGGAGTCAATGCAAGAGGATCAAATTATGCATAGACTGGAAATAAGAATGGGAGGCAGTACTGTGACATCTTCAACCCCAAGTCAAGGACCTTCATCTCTTTCGTGACTTGGGTACAGTTTCCATCTCTGAGCCTCTGTTTCAGAGGCTATCTAAGACTATCTAAGCGTCCACGTAGGACTCTGATTAAAGATCAAGAGCAGGAGGAGGTGAGACAGAGGCAGGGGTTGGGGCTGGGTTCAGCAGAATGCAGCCCACCCAAATTGGTCTGATTTATTCCACCAAACCTCTGGCTCTCCCTTCCTGCAAGTGACCTGACAAGCCACCCCTAGAAGCAACTTTTAATGGAAGTATTGTGAGCTATGGTCTTTTCTAGGGCTGTTCAAAAATGATTACCCTTGAGACCAAGGAAGAAGTAGAATGTGGTGTGAGAGTTTGGGTAGGAGGGAAAAGGAGGCGAATGACCATCTATATTGCAGGGAAACCTTAAGAATCAATATCTAGTAAAATCAACAACTCTCCCCCTCTAAATTTTGTTTAAGATGCCTTAGAGTAAGGAATATTTCTTGCTCAATGTGTTAGAATGATCCTGGGGTGTAAAGTCAAGCAAATCTGGGTTTCATTTTGGCCTCCACGCTTACCAGCTCTGTGACCTTGAACAAGTCACTTCTCCATGTCTTAATTTCCCGGTCTGTAAAACAAGGGTATCTCAAAATTCCTATCTCTCAGGATTATTGAGAGAGTTGAATTAGACAGTCTATCCAAAAAATTATCTGGTATATGAAAGCTACTTAACAGTATTAATACTTCCTTCCAGCTGGGATATATTTTTGAGGATTCTTCCGCTAGACCATATTGTAAAAATAGTTTAGGAAACATCAGAAGCTAAGTGTCACCTATCTAATAGTGTCCACTAGATGTATTCTTCCAAAATAAACCTGTTTCTTTTCTCTTTAAAAAAGAGAGTGGTAATTTAGCTCATAAAGAAAAAAAATGAATTAATCACAGATTTTTTTTTTTTTTTGGTAGTGGTGGTGGTGGTGGTATCAGTTGGGCTCCACCAGTCAGAAACTAATGGTATGTTTAAGCTGTGTATTTGAAAAGAGTATAAAGGGGCTATTTACAGTAGTATGGGCAAGGTTTAGAGTCGGAAAGTCTAATAGTGGGAACCACTATTTAGAATTTTCTAGTAACCACATTAAAAAAGTGAACGGAAACAGGTAAAATTACTCTTAATAATGTATTTAGTTTAATTCAACATAGCCAAGTGTTATTTTAATATGAAATAAATATAAGGAAGTCACTAGTTAGATGTGTTTCTTTTTTTTATATCAAGTCTTTGAAATCTGGTGTGTATTTTATATTTATAGCCCATCTCAGTTCAAATAATGTCTTAATTAAAATGAAGCCCTACCAAAACAATAAAGTTGTATTTAATGGAAAAATGTTTTATACCATTTCTGTTTCTAAAATTTTAATTTTAATTAATTTTAACCAAATAAAATAAAAAATTCAATTAATCAGTTAGACTATTATGATAGTCACACACCATCAAACAGTCAATAGCCACATGTAGCTAGTAGCTACCATATTAGATGGTGCAGGTTTAGAGAAACAAAAGAGATGGTGCAGTAGTCTGAGGTGAGCAAGACAAGAAACCATCATCTCTTTAAGTCTGAAGAGAAAGCAGTGGTTACAGAAACCTGAATAGAGAGTCCCCTCCATCCACTTTTGGTTGAGGTACATAGCCAACTTAGATGGCTAGGAAACGGAATGAAAGGTATAAATAGCTGGACACACACTCTTCTAGTGTTACGCTGGTAGCTTGAAAAATCCCGATTTATAACATGTCCTCATTTCCATGGTATAAATTCTCCTATCATGGCTGATTGCAAGCTAACAACATGATGCCACTGAAAGCAGAGTTGGGGGAAAATGCAAAATTGGCTCTTTCCAACACACCACTGAATCTCTTCCTACCATTCTCCTCTGCTAGTCTCTTCTGATGGCCAAACTCAAGTGGTAACCAGAGGCAAGGGTGCCCAGATGCACTTCTTGCAGGTCAACCTCCTTGGGCACTGAACAGATTATTGAAGGATGAGAAAGAAGTGGAAAATATACTCAATGCTTAAATCAAAAAGACTTGTCTACATTTTTTTTCTTTTTTTCTTTCTGCACATAAAGAAAGAAAATGACCACAAGGAAGCTGAAAATCTATGGCACAGACATTGAAGGTAGGATGCTAAATAGGAAAGGCATCAGATGATTTCTTTTTTAGATTTTTAGAAAAAATGTTGTCCTCTGTGAGTATAGAATTTGTGCAAAGGAAAAATGGCCTTCCAGTATAAACCCTTGGTGGATACCACTTGGGAAAAACAATTAATGTAGCCTCACAGATTATCAGAGAGCCCATTTCTTTCTTTCTTTCTTTCTTTCTTTCTT
>NW_027397066.1:87772064-87806809 GCF_003265705.2 Callorhinus ursinus
TCTTTCTTTCTTTCTTTCTTTCTTTCTTTCTTTCTTTCTTTCTTTCCTTCTTTTTCTTTCTTTCTTTCTTTCTTTCTTTTTTTTGCAGTGGATTAGGAAAATTCTTTTGTGAAAAGAATTTCTACAGACAAGTATTGAAATGCTACTGCTTGGGTATGAAACAATGAGCTTATTTATATCAAGAGTAAAATTATTCAGTATATTGACAAAATTGATGTGCCACATAAAGTGAGGTTCAGAGTCAATTATTTCAGCCTCCGTTTTAGGAATGACCCAGGTTGGTACACTTGCATTCTCCTATGACTGCCTTCACCCTTATACCCAGAAGTCTTTCAAGCCCTTGCTTTTAGTTCCATTCCTCTGCAGTAGGAATCCTGGTCTTCACCATGGTGCGCAGGTGCCTTTGCCAGCTGCATGGCCCTCTGCCTTCTCTCTTACTTTCCAGATAGTCCCATCTAGCACCACTAGGGGATTCCTCCCAAGACGCTGCTTTTTATGTCATCCCCACTGCTCAAGAACTGAAAGGGCTCTCTTTTGACTACTGAAGCAATTCCAAATTCTTGGCCTGGCCTGCAAAGAACCCCATAACTTGATTTTAACCTACTTTTCTGAAGTTTCGTGTGAGCCCTTCCATGTAGATCAAGTTATTGCAATTTCCAGAACACAGGCTCAATTTGTCACAGTGTTTCTGTTCCATACTCATTCCTTTTGGCCTGGCCTCTAACACACACACACACACACACACACACACACACACACACACACACACACCAGAGTATTACTGGTCCTCATCTGTAGTTTTTCAAATCCCACCCAGCACCGAAGTTCATCACTGAGGTTCTAACTGTTCGAAGACTTCATAACCATTTGACCATTCCCCTCAACTCCAAACCCTGAACTCCGGTGACAGGTAATTCCCTCACTCACTTTGCCACTTGGATTCTCTCTCCAGTTGTTTCCATGGACCTTGCATCACTGCTTTTTGTTTCCATCCTAATACTACACCCTAAAGTGATCCCACGGAGCCAGGAAGGTGACCAGATTTTGAATCTAAGTCACTTGCTGAACCTCTCCTCAGAGATAAGCAGCAAGCCTGAAATGACCAACAAAAAAATGAAATGAAATGACCAACAATGAAAGACCAACAACCATTACCAGTAAATGTAACATGATCTCTGCTTGAACAAATTGATCCTATTATCAGCAGTACATGTATGATGCCAGCCTGCCCTAAATCCTGGAATCACCATATTATTAGATGAAAGATTTGTATGAGAAGTAGCAGAAACACTAAAGGTTTGGGTTGGTTAAGTGCCCAGCTGTGGTGATGTGCCAGACTTTTCCTAAATTTATTTCAGCATTGGCAAACAACATTTTGATTGACATGTCAAATGCAACTTTGGTCACCTGAGCCCAGTGTCTCTACTGTGGTCTCTGGAATTGCTGGAGTAACATCCCTCTCCACCTGCTGCCTCTTCCCCCCCTTCTTGGCCATTAAACATTTGCTCAGGGGTTTACTTCTGAATTCAGCTATTATGAAGATCTGGAACAGTGATCTTCAATTTGTTCTCTATGAAATGTTAATAGGTGTTAGTGGAGATGGGAGCATATATTAGAATAAATTTGGGATATGCTGGCTAAAACAAAGCCGTTTCCTTACTGCAGAACTTCTCAGAGACTTTACTAGGCTGATGTGAAATGTGAATCATTAAAAAGAGAATACAATAGGTCACACTTCACTCAAATATTTGAATAGGAAAATGTCCCCCCCCCACTACATCTTTCCCCCAGAACATGAGAACTCACCTCATAGGGTTGTTGTGAAGATTGGAATGAGTTATTGCATGGAAAACAATTAGAACAGTGCCTGGCAGAAGATGAAAACTCTTTGGGCTTATTGCTATCATTATTGTCACAAACATGTCTAACCGAGGCCTCACCAAGTGATCCTGCCCCTCTGAGAAAGAAACAGAATTGCATGTAGACTGAATGGGGATCTTTTCAGGAGCTTTGAATATCCCATACAAATACTTCACAGAACCAGTATATGACTCTCCTTGGGATCCTTTGAATCTGAAACCAGTTCAAGTGCAAGGAAGTTTATTCTTTTCCATTCTTCCCAAAGCCTGGCTAACTGGGATTCAATTAAATAGCTTGGAGTAATGATTCAGAGCACAGCCTTTGGTATCTTGTTTAAATCTTGGCTCTTTTATTGGTGACAATATACCCTTGGGCAAGTTGTTAAAAGGAGTGGTGCCTATAAATCTATAAAATCTGAAAAATAATATTCATCTCTCTGGCTTGTTGTCAGTAACTCAAGAGATTATGCATTTGAAGTACTTGGCGCATGCCTGATACATGGTGAAACGCTCAATAAATGGAAGTTCTTAGGTATTGCAGTAATAGACTCATTTCTCTAGTTTATCTAAACAATGAAATACTAGCTAACTTTACCCCTGTAGTCACTGCCACGGTATCCACAAGGACCAATTTGCTTCACATCCAACAGCACTTTAGTAAGTATGTAGGTCACTTGGACTGTGGAGTAATTGGTCTGCTGGATTAGGCCTCTGAGGCCGAAAGGGTAACTCCATGCTTTTAGGAGCTGAACGGGGAAGACATACAAGCTCTCAGTGACCACTCCCTGGGCAGCTAGAACTGGCACACTAGATTTCACAAGATCAAAAAGTAATCTCGGAAGCAACTCTGGTATTCCCTTCTTTTTTAAAACCTATCAACAATTCCTAATCTCATACATAAAGATTTAGTTCCTAGTTAAAATAAAAAGTATTCCCAAGTTCATACTTCACAATCCAGTGGTCAGAAGCTGTGGGAAAAATAATTTTAATTTTAGATGTTTCACGCAACACTGCTAATGTTATCTATCCTGTTTGAGCAGGGAGAAAACTGGCAGGCGTCGTGAGATGGGGAATTTATGTGAGTTAATGGAAATGTTGTGGCTGACCAACAAAGGAACTTCCCCAGCCAAAATCAAAACAAAGATATTAACTTGGAAGGGGGGAGAAAGCCTGCGGCATAATAATATCATGGATTGAAACCTTATCTAGTGGTTGAGGTAATTTGGTTTGAAGAACTTAAACAACATTTTGTGGTTTATGGAAACTGCCAGCAGACACTGTATTTAGCAACCTCTCCACTATTAAGTTCACATGCCTTCCTTTCTTCTCACCAAGTGGGGCCATTTAACTTTCTTTATCTCTGGGTTGTTACCAACCCATCTGAGACCTCTTAAGGACAAAAGCCAAGTTTTGGAGTTTGCAATGCATCCATCTCTGATTCTTCCAGAAAGTAGTCTTTCAAAACAATCACACACACACACACACACACACACACACACACACACACACACACACACACACCATCCTTATTGCAAGTTCACAATTAAACTTTATAATTCTCAATTAAATAATTCCAAGAATGGGTTATTCTGAGTGAGCCAGCTATTGCAGATAAATAATTCGAGGGTTAGAGACCAATTCTTTTCTTCTCTTTTATCATTCAGTATCATGACTTTCTTTGTGTAAATAATAGGAGAGTAACCAGGGAAAAACAAGAAGACCTTGTAAGGAACTTACCAAAATAACCCTCTCACGGCTACCACTGGTCTCATCTGGCCCCCAGCCACTCTCCTTTGAAGTCCTGGTGCCCCTCCAAGGACAGCCCTGCGCCCCTGAAGCTAGAACAAGTGCTACAAGGGCTCTCATTTGACCCACACATGTAGTTAACTCTGCTCAGACAGCTGTAAGGAGATGGTAGCTCTTATTTCCCCATTCATTTTTGTAGTAAAATATGCTTATTCTACCACCAACAATTTCTCAAGACTGGCATATTATTATATTAAAAATTGTTTTCATTTGTTATAGATAATATTATTAATATCATTAACAGTATTAGTTACATATAATATTAGAACTACTACCCAAAATATTAATTTCCTATAATCCAATTTGTTTCCTCTTTTATGTTTTAAGAATTTAACATTATTAAGTGTTCTATTAAAATTAAATATAGTTCTAATTTTGTTTTCTACACAATATCCTTGAGAATTATTGATTCAGGAATTAAAATATATAGTATTTTTTAATCCTTTTATTTTCCTTTAGCTAAAAACATTATTGTAAATATGTTGATTAGAGTTTTGAGAGTCTTTTTCCTACTTAAACTACTTTATATAAGAATGTATAAGTTAAAATTAAACTTTATCTCAGAAATTTCACCAATGTCCTATTGGTGTCTTTTTTTTTATTTTCTGATTAGATACAAATCTCAGTGGATATTTGTTCTACTGTTTTCCATGAAATAAAATACAGAGAAAGAATGTATTTTGCTCTTACTTACTTTTTGCTAAAGGAGTCTTTAAAAAATAAATTCTCCAATATGAATTTTCATAAACCTACATAAATGTTGTAGGGAAAACAGACCATTCTCACATGTAGAATGAGGCCACTGAGGAACAGGACTCTATGTACCTTTGAGTCCCCTTTTGCCATGAGAACTTTGAAAAAAAATTACTTCCATACTTCTTAGCCATGTGAATATCTGTCCCAAACTTAATTCTGTGATACTGAGAGATCTTAAAGGGGGTCGGGGGGAAGCATTATGAAGCATTAAATGAGTGCATTAAAAACCGGAAAGGTCTACTTTGGAAATCTTTCACTTGAAAGTCAAATAGAATAGAGAGAGAGAAAGTATATTTGTCATTCTGGATCTTCAAAGTCACGTAATCTCTTAAGTGATAAGTATTCAGATACAAAGCTGGCCCCATCTACAATAATTTATAGATCACATTTTAAAAAGAGCCTATGCTTTGACTTATGAAAGACAGAATATGCAAATATAGGGGGAAAAGTATAAACTTAGAGTTTTTTTACTTCAAGTGTTCTGATTAGGATTCCATTCTATTTCTAGGAAATACACAGCAGATTGTAAGTTTAGTATGGTATGAAGAAAGGTTTTTGAATGAAGTTCTTTGGAGGCCAGAGTTCTAAGGTAAACTATGAAATCACGTGGGCGTTGAATTTGACAAATCTTGGAGGCCACAACTACCTTCACACTCCAAGACATCAAAGAAAGGGCAACGTCTGGTGATTAACCTCACACACAAAATTACTGGGTCATGGGCTGGAGACAGGTTTTCACAGTTCCCTCAGTGACTTGTTTTGCTAGTCTAAAAACTAGCAGGATGGGGGAAAACAGCTGCACAACGTTGGCTCTCTTCTTTCTGAGGCAGGTGTGACAGCAATACAACCAGTAGGTTTGTTTCCTGCTTCTCTGAAGAGCATCTGTCTGACACCTAGTTTAGCCTTTTCTGTAGTCTAAGTTTAACTCTGAAAAGCTCATTTTAATTTGACTAATAATAAATTACAGTGATTTTAAAAATAAATCATTGAGTTGAGAGGAAGCGTGGAAGTTTTCACCACCTATCATGTATGAACTACTCCCTATATATTGGTGCACAGTTACCTTTAGAACACGCCTAGAGATTTTATAACATGAAATAGCCTTTTATTTTTTATGAAGTCTCTGGTTTTCAGAAATGTTTACCCTATGCAAAATGCAAGTTTGAACCTCTGTAATGCCTCCCCATTATTTTCAGTTCTTTCTTCCAGTTACGAAGAATAACTATCCCCATCACACTAGCTATAACACAAGAGGTCTTTCTATCTCCTCACCTCTAGCACAGGCCTGACACACAGTAGGCTCTCAAGAAATGTTTGTTAAATAAATGGTTGAATGAATGAATGAATGAATGAATGAATGAACAGTCACCCCAGGGCAATACTAAAAATATTGCTAGACATTCCTTCCAGGTTAAAAAGTTTCAATTATTTGTTCATCCTGTAAAATGGTTTTCAGATTTTTTTACCAGCTGTGACTTTGAAGATCCAGAATAACAAACACACTTTCTCTTTATACATTCTATTTGACTTTCAAGTGAAAGATTTCAAGTGAATAGATTCAATTCTTCCTGAAATATAGGAAATTACCAAGAATATCAACAAGGTTATATGGGGCCAGTCAGCTGTCTAGATACTCTCGAGTTATATTTCTTAATTTCCTTAGAGTTCAATTTTCCCTTTACCTTGCCAGCTGAAAACCTTTCTTGTAATTTCATTCAAAAAAAGTTATTGGAGGCTGGGAACTCATTAGGTCAATAAGCCAAAGCATCTTTGATAAAGGTCCAGGTAGCTTAAATACTGATTTTTCTTCTAAAAACATCTCCAAGACTCAGGTGTATTGAAATAAATATTCAGGTCTGCAATTACACATGTATGCATAATCAGTTACTCCAGCACTTTTTAATGGGATTGTACTTGCCTTTCTCATTTTAAATAGTTTCTTCTTTTTCTCTTTTATGGTCCACCAAATTACATCTGACTAAATGTACCTATTTAGTGAAAATGGATTCCATTAGAGCATAATCTTACCCAGCTATTGTTTTCTTCTGGAGGAAATAATGGAGAACATGTGCAGATGCTTAATACCAGGCTCCTGTTTCTAGAATTACAGTCTTAAAGCTGTCAGGACTGTTCAAGAACAAGAATGATACGGAGCTCCTTCGGCATATGAAACACCCTTTCCGTGAACATTTAAGTAGGTGAGGCAGGAGAATGCTAAACAACTGGCATGGAGAGCTTGAAATATCCAAGTGAAGGGACGCTTTCTTTTCTTCTCAGTTGTCAAGACATCCTGTTTTCCCACAAAATAAAATGAATCATATTTTCTAATCTATTTTGAATGCACTGGGTTTTTCTAGTCCATTCTGTTTCAATCTCACAATGTGGTGGCCCTCCATCTGGCCACCAAACAAGTTATTTTGCTTAAATTTCTTCTGGAAGAAGAGTACATAAAGTATATCCACATTTTTCTGTCAAATTGTTGTAATTACTTTGGGTATGCAAGGGCATAAAGGTGTATTTTCATCACTTCCTTTACTTCAGTAAGGACAACCAGTCAGTGTGTCTTCCAAAAGCAGTCTCTGGACTGGATGCCAGCAGCAGTTTACAATAAATCTCATTTAATTCAGTAGGTCTAGTCAAAAAAGAACAGTGATTTTAAAAACTATGATAATAATTTTAAGGTAATAATTGTGATAATAATTTTAAATTTTTTAAATTATGATAATAACAATCAATGGTTTCTCCCATAAAAGGAACAGTTCTATAAAATATCAATAATACTTCCTAAAAGTACGTGTTCGAGAAATTTGTTGTCAACTTTTTTTAAGATGAGCCATAGTGAATAGCTTATAGCTAATCAGAAAAATTACCCTATATCCTGTTTAGAAAGAGAAATCAGTTTATTTGTGCAAATTACAGAAAGCATTAAATAGTAGTTCCTATTGAGGACCATATTAAAAAGCTTATGTTTGAGGTAATAAAATCCCAAGTAATTTTGTTGTGACATAAGCCAGTCCTATTATAAGCATGTGACTTTGCAACTGATAAAAAGAGCTTCCTGAATACTATGTGAAAAACTTTCAGAGGAACAACTGAAGCATTAAAAATGGGGATCATTGATTTAACCAATATGCAAGTAAAGGGACTCCTTAGAGTCATCCACTTTAAGTTTCTTTAGGGAAAATAAAAGGCAGAATTGGCTACAAAGAAGCATACAAACTCTGGAATCGGAAAGACTTGGATTAATATCTGGACCTCAGTGCTTACCTTTTGTGTTCTTAGGCAAATTACTTTACTTTCCTGATGATAACCCTATTCCTATCTTCTAGATTTGCTACAAGAATAACCACTGAAGTATGTGAATCACCTCACACAAGACCTGGGTCACTGCAGAGTATAAGCTTTTAAGAATGCATTAGATGTGACCCTACTTCATGAAGAAAATGTTTAAATGTGTGTGAGGCATGTGGAGGGTGATGTGTATGAACAAACATATATATCCATATATCTTTTTTAAGGGAACTTCTTTTTCTGATTCAATCTTCATTTCTTTAGTTAGAAAGATATGGCTACATGAAAGACAAATAGCTAATTAAAAAACAAGTTCAAATTTTTATATTTTTTCATCTTTTTAACTTTCATATTCTATAGACAAATATGTCATGGAAATTTAAGTATAAACTGGAGTGTTTTAAGTTGGTAAGATTTCAACTCTTCAAATAATTATGGTAGAAAACAATGGTGCCTGTGAACGGAAGGGGAATGTTTTGAAACCTTATCGCCATGAAAATGAATAAGCATGATGATAAAATAAGTAATGTAAAAAGAAATACATAAAGCGGTGATAACAGCATATGTAACTGGAGAAAAGGAAAGTGTGTAAAGGGGTGATAAAATAGAAATCTAAAGATCAACAGACAAAAATACTTAAAACAATGTGCAGTTTTATAAATAATCAAAGATATACTGTTATAGAGCTCATAAATTCTTACTTTTAAGAAGAACAGTCTTCTATTTGAATAGGAAATTCTCTTTTATTACGGATTTTTCTTTCCTAGCATTATAAACTGCAGAACCACAATTCAGTAGGTTTGGATTGATGTTAATGACTAGAGATTAAATTACAGTGTTTCTGTTTAACCTGTCAATGATATAGCACTTGTTTCAATTAGAATAAAGAATTTTGTTTACAACATTGGACAAGATTATTATGGGTTTTTCAATCTTCGTAAAATCTGCACCAACAGTTTTGTAGCACTGGACACTTCACTACTTTTGGCACCTGAAACATTGCTCACAATTGAGGCTTCTACTCAAGGAGCAAAAGGGCATTTGAACCCGAATCCGTTGATTTGTTATTTGGTAACAATTCAGTATCTTCTCTTGTGTTATATGCTAATCATGGTTCATTTTACCTCTTTCCTCCTATATGCTAAGAGAGGGGTCCTTTATCAGATTTCCTACATTGTGCCCCTTTGAGATATAGCGTACCATAAGTCAAAGGACAAAGAGAACAAACTTCTATAGCCTATTATACACCAGGCATGATGCCGGACCCTTTAAATGTATTGTTTCTTAAAATCCTTATGCCATGCGTATTATCTCCATTTTTTAGATAAAGAAATTGGAATTTGAATTAAGTCTCTTGTCCATGGTGACACAACTAGGAAGGTTAGATCTCACCACCTATAAAATCCGTGAGTTGAGATAAGTAGTTATTCTAAGTCCCACAACCACATGACCTGTAGTAACTGCAACTTGTTCTAAGATCGTAGACTTGAAGCTTCCTGGGAGGAAAAGCCAGGTATGACTGGTCTATGGACTGACCTTTCTTTACTTCTCCCATATCATATAGACAGGGCTCTTTTCTCTGCTAAAAACAAAACAAACAAATAAAAAAGTAAAAATAAAAACTTACTCTCAGCTTAGAAACATAAAGCCCCAGTGAGACCAGTGGTCGTTATAACTCTCCATCCCCAACCTGAGCAACATGCAAAGGTACATACAAAACTAAGGAAGGCCAAGGGTTGCCAACAACTGTCAGAAGCTAAGAAGAGGCAGAAAAGAACACGTCCTTAGAACCTTCGCAGGGAACATGGTTCTGCCAACACCTTGATCTCAGACTTCTTCCCTCCCTACCTATGAGTGAATACGTTTCTGTTCTTCCAAGTCACGCAGTTTGTGGTACTTTGTTTCAGCAGGTCTAAGAAACTAATAGATCTTAGTAATTCTAAAGACTTTCATTTTCCAAGAATCTTCTAAATAAACAATTTAATTCTTATATGATGGTATTTATACTTGCAAGGCTAAATTAGGGAAATTGCCCTTTGAGGCAATGAAATGGGGCTTAAATCAATTAGTACTGATTGCTGTGAGGATTAAGTAATATAGTTAAATCTCTTAGCCCAAAATCTGGCAGGTGTCTTGTGCTCAGTAAAGAATAGTGCGTTCTCTTTCTTTTTCATTCCTCTTAGCCCCAATTATTTGCAGGTTTTAAGGTCCTGGAGGGCAGTGATCGTGGCTTGCCACCTCTCACACCATTCAGTTCCTTGTCTTGCTTATGTGTACAAAAGAATGAACTATTTTTTTAACTTAAAGGAATGAAAAACTACTTGTCTCCCATAAGGTAAGGCTTATAGCAATGCATAAAGACAATTTCTAGAATAACTGAAATATAGAATATAGAAAAATCTAGAATATAGAAAAATAAACATTTCGAATTCACAACAGACAAAAATCATTGTCCTTTGGAATGGGAAAGCCTTATCATTATATTACCTTCACTGGACTACCACAGACCTCAGCTCCAGAAAACCCGCTGGTCTGTGCTGACAAGAAATATGCTCATCCAATCAAAGATAAGCAGGAAGTGAAATGTTACGTGCCATGAAAATCTTACTCAGAGCTTAATTTTTTGCACTTGGTTCATAATGACTTTTCCATCTTCCTTCAAAGAAAATAAATCTTCGATTTCAAAACCATGTGTTGGAGAGAAAAAAAAAATCTGTCCTGAATTATATCATTCTGAACTAGCTACAAGACACTGTTTCTTTGCAATGCCTGATTTCACAGTGCATAGATATGCAAACAAATTGTTCAAATCTCTTAAGTCTACATTTTTGCATTCTGGAACTCTAAGTATCACTGTGTGGCTATACAGTTAGCAGACGTACTGGTTCTCCCTGCTTTTTGCTTGCTTTTTCCATAAGCAGAAGCTGGATCTAATTTCCAAATGAAAGACCTCTTCACCAAAAATTTATTTTTATGAAGGAATGGCTTTATAGTGTTTGCCATTTGGGTTCTTTTATTTGGCCTTTTTATTCTCTTCAAAATGTGAATGGAAAATGTTTATCTGCTGGAGGGCTTCACATGCTTCTGCTTTGCTGGCTCAATGATTTCTACTGCCAAAAAGAAAAAGAAGAAAAGAAAAAAGGAAGAAAAAGAAAAAGGAAGAGAAAACCACTAGTCATTGGACAAATGTTGAGCCAACAGCAAAGTTGGTATGCCCTAAAAATGGTATAAAAATTAAAAATCAATCTCATTCTAATACTCTAATATCTGGAGTTGGGGTTCTGGGTTGACTCCCTGTTAAAATGTTTACTATAGCACAGTGATAAAAATTCCAGATCCTAGAAAAGCATAGATGTATTTGAATTCATCTGTGCCACTCACAAATTGTGTGATCTTGGACAAATCATTGGACTTTCCTCACCTTTTGTTTCCTTTTCTTTAAAATGGGATAATGCCCATCTCTTGGCACCAGTATAGGGATTAAATTAGATAACATATATTAAATGCTTAGTATAGGTCAGATAAGTTATCATATTCCATAAATGATTAATAGTATATACTCTACACACCTACTATAGGATTATGGATGAATTGAAGGTAAGATCCTTCATAGCTCAAGTCCACTAAAATCTTGTTACTTAAAGGTGGTGGCAGAGTTGGTTCCTTCCGAAGGTGCTAAGGGAGAATTTGCTCCTTGCCTCTCCCATAGTTTCTGATGGTTGTTGGCAATCTTTAGCAGTCCGTGGTTTGTAAATTTCTGCCTTCCTTTTCACAGGGCATTCTCCATGGTACCTGCTATCCTGAGGGAAACTTTGAATGGAACGAGCTATTAGATGACTCAGTATTTCTCCCCTTTATCTATGTCAGATGAGGGATCTACATAGGACTTGCTGTAGTCCTCCACCAAACTTTCCTCTGGCTTCACTGCCCAGGCATCATTTGCCATCATTCCAGTCCTAACAGAAGTGCTCATGCTTCAGTCCCTCACCCTGCCACTCCCCCAGGCCCCCCATGTGCCCTTGGCCAACTGGAGAAGCCTTGGGATCGATCCCATCTCAGCAAGCGATCCCATCAGCCTTCACTATCATTGAGCCAAGGGCTATACAAGGCTTGGTGACACAGCCCTAAAGTTTTGCCTTGGTGGGGTTCTGAATTAGAGGCATTCAGTCATAATTCCATAGGTGTAGCTTTGCCCCTTTGGCTCCTCAGCCAACCACATACACCAAATACCTGTACCTGCAGCTTCCTTTCCTACAGAGTTGGGTTACCATAGCAACAACACCTCATTAGCAAGGTACAACTAATATATCTCAAACTGGGTCCATCATTATCATATCACCTGGGACCTTGTTTAAATAAAAAATATTAGTCTTTATCCCAGATCTGCTGAATAAGATTCTGTATTCGAATAAGATCCCCAGGTAATTTGTATGCACATCATAATTTGAGAAGCACAGCTCTGGAAGTTGTATAAGTCTTGCATTCCAAACTGAACTATTAGATGGGGGGAAAACTCACAGGGTTGGAATTCATATTCCCTATTTGTTTTACTTATTTCTTTTCTTATGAGCAATGGCCAAAATTCAAGTTGATGAAGAAACATGGTTCAATATAATTTGTATTTATAATACTATGTGTTTTGAGAGAGAGAGCAAGAATCTATAAAATAGAATGCAAGAGAGAGAACAACTTAAATTAAGTCCACCATTCCAGACCATATAATCAGAATGAGTGAAGGATTGGGTATGTGAATATGCTATTGAATGACTCAGTTCCAACATGTCTCTGTATTGTAATATTATGGTGTCTCATTTCACTATTATTCAAATGTTTAAAAATATACAGTTTTTATTTACTGACTACTGCACTTGGTGCTTAGGCAGATCACAATGCTGGTGATCTATACCAATAGTGAAGAAAAAACAGATATATATATATATCTCTAACTTATATATATATAGGTTATTATTGATAGACCTAGCTTAAGATTCAGAATAATGTCTTCCTAAGAAATTTTTAAGGGTCATTTAGACCAACGCCCCAATTAAGAATCTATTAACATCTATTCTACCACTAGCCACAAGTCATCTGCAGTTGACAAAATATACTTTTAATAAAGTTTTTAAACTTATCTCCCTATGTAATTCTTATAATTCAATAAAATTATAGAAGATGTGGTATACAAATTACAGTCTAAGATCATGCATGCTGTAGTATGCAGACTTAAGGCCCACAACTATGTCTATATCTTAGTCCCTGGAATTTGTGAATACATTACTTCACATGACAAAAGGGACTTTGCAGATATTAAAGACCTCGGGAGGGGAAGATTATTCTAGAACACCTGGGCAGGCCCAATCCAATCATATAGGCCTTTAAAACTGGAAGAGCTTCCCAGGCTAGAGTTGAAAGGACTATAAAACTTGGAGATGTTTGTTACTGAGGAAGAAGGGTCAGAGAGATGCAATGTGAAAGGAAGACCTTCTGTTACCGACTTTGAAGATGGAGGAAAAGGGTCCCAGGAGCCAAGGAGCACGGGCAGTCTACAGAAACCAGGAAAGTCCAGGAAATGAATTCTCTCCCAGAACTCTAGAAAGGAACACAACCCTACTGACACCTTGATTTTAGCCCAAGGAGACCAGTGCCAAATTTCCAGATCTGTAAGATAATTAACATGTTGATTTAAGCCACTAAGTTTGTGGTCATTAATTATGGCAGTAAGAGAAAATTAAAAATAGTAAATAGAAAATTTAAAAATGTGAAACAGCAGGTAAACCTAGAAGATCTGTTTCTTCCATCACAATGCCTTTAACACGGTTCTCCCAAAATATGTGGAGATATTTTGATGATGCTCTATCATCTCATTCTTTCTTCCTTATATGGTATTTGATGTGCACCATGCTCTTAATTTGCCTATACACCTCATGCATCCCAGTTGCATTATTATTTTGAACTTGCAATTAAAGAGGTAGAGGGTAATTTCAAAGATTTTTGTAAGTGGGGAGATAAAATGCAGAGGCTTTTATTTTATTTTGGTTTTAGTTTCTAATGGACGTGTAGCTCCTTATTAAACAAATTATATTAATGATCATACAATTACCAGTGGAGTTCCATGAAGTGTCTTCTCCACTGATTAAGGTACACTAGTTACAAGAAGTTTTTCCATCTCATTTAAGAAACACTTTTGTTTCTAGAGCAGTCGCTCCCAAATCTGGCAGCATACCAGAATCATTGAAGAAACTCCTTGGCAAAGACCATAGTCTGCTGTTTCAAAACAGCACAACTCTACAGAAACTAGAATCACAGTGCCAATGAGAGTTTAAAATAAATAGCACTCTTCTGCATAAAAGAACAGTTGTGGCTTCAAAGAGCAATTCCCACATTTAAGAAAATGTTGGAACTAGAAACTACAGAGCTAAGAAGGTAATCAAAGAGCTAGAATGTCGCTAATGAGCTAGAAGATAAATGTCGGAAATAAAAATTAAAGGGCAAGAAGGTAATGGTTTGAGCAGTTTTCTGTTATTAATGATAATCATGTTTGAATACGTAACTTTGGTGATGTGGGTAGGGTGTTACAGCATGATTCAGAAGGAGAAATTTCAACATCTCAATAATTTCAAAGCAATCGATTTTTCAATATACCTAACTAAACTCCAGCAGGAAGTCCTCCCTGGTTTCAGAGCCTCTTTCCATGCTTAGCAGCACCTGGTTGTGGGAAAAAGAGCACCTTCTGCAATCTCTTGGCAACTAAGAAGGTTTGTTGGTCTGAGCCGAATTTCGGGGATCTGGTTGAAATCTTTAGTGACTCCCAGATCATGTTAAGTGCACAGTATTTGTCAAGTATTATATTCTATACGATTCATTTGATGGCTGAATTGGGTACAAGCAGTTTCCACTTTTTCTTTTTACTCTCTGCTCATCCCCTCCCCGCACTCATTCTGTGTACCTGCCAATCTGACCCCACAGAGAGAGAAGTGAAAGGCCAAGTGACAATCTCTGCCTCGTGTCCTGCTTTTTTGTAAAAAGCAAAACCAAATGAAAACCAAGGAAACATGTACCTGTTAAATAAGAACCTTTTGGCAAAAATATTGTTCTAAAATTTGATGGGGAAGTACACCATTTTGAGAGTGGATTGAAATGAAATCTTAACCTTCTTCATTGTAATTACTTTGGAGGGGAAAATGGAGGGAAATAAGGAGTGTTAATAGGACAAATACATCAAACATTGATAGACCGTGAAAACTTTTCAAAGAGACAGTGTTTTAAATGTTGTAAAGCAAAAAAATTCCTTAAAATACAACTTCATTTCAAATGTTCAGAGCTAATGGATAAAATAAATAGGTGTACTTTCTTATAACAATATCATAGTAACTTTGCTTTTTTGAGGTTAATCATTTTTCCCCAGTGCAATAATCCTGAATTCATTTTTAAAAATAGGAGAGTTGCATAGTTTTTTAAGTTTGTCCTTAAATTGAAGTTCCTGCATGGAACTTCAATATCTCTTCTGTGTCAGTGGACTCAAGAGTAACGGAGGCTCTACTTACTCTTTATGTGGTCATGAAAAATTTAAGTTCTTTTTCAGCATGAAGCTTAAGGAAGGTGGCAGTAAGGAAGCAGATTATTTTTTCATATGCATTGCCTTTCCTTGCCAAAGTAGTCATTTATTTCAGCACTCCTGAATGTAATTAGAGTGACTTCATTTGCAGCTCCATTAGTATTTTAAAATAAACATAATTCTAAATTATAACACTACAAAAAAGAAATGTTTTGAAAAGAAATCAAATACCTTCATGTGATGGTGCTATGGCTCACTGCTAGAGGTGGTTTTCTAACCCAATGATGCCTTTCCTTGAGCGTGCTCATGGAGTTTACTGTGATTCCAAATCAAAACTTCCGTTGTCATCTTCAAGTGCCTTGGATCTCAAATTGGTTGCACATTGAAATTGATTGAAGAGGTTTAAAAACTAAGAATGAGTGGATTTTTTTAAAGATTTTATTTATTTATTCATGAGAGACAGAGGGAGAGAGAGAGGGAGAGAGAGAGAGAAGCAGAGGGAGAAGCAGGCTCCCAAGGAGCAGGGAGCCCAATGCGGGACTCGATCCCAGGACCCTGGGATCATGACCTGAGCTGAAGGCAGATGCTTAACCATCTGAGCTACCCAGGTGCCCAAGAATGAGTGGATTTTACACCAGATTTGATTTAATTGGTCTGAAGGGGAGCCTGGGCTTCTGCTGATTCTAGTGCATAGTAAAGTTAAGGAAGTGCTGTGTGAGAGGATGGAAGTCATGCCATATGCCAAGTGTAGACATATAATGGCATACTTGATAGTGTTAAGACTTGAGGTAAACAGCAGGAGGCAACCGCATGTCATTATACAGGTTTGTTAATTCCTTGGGAAAGAGCAGCTCTCAAAATGAGAAACTTCCCAAACTAGACCTCCTGATCTTTACTCCTTTTATGGCTGCACATTTTTGATTCAACTCCAAAGTGTTCCACTGGTTATGTCCCTACCTATGTTTCAGCCTCTGATAAGACAGGGTCAAAAGGAAATAAGTATTCTCTAATCACCACCATTAAAAGCTAAATGGACTCCATAAAAAGCTGTAGAATCATGCTGTATATGATTGAGAGGGACTTCAAAGGATTTATAATTCAACATTCATTCACTTACTCAAGTAATATTTGTTACACATCCACTTTGTGTCTGTTACTGTGCTAGACACTGGATGTACAATGGTGCAAAAGATAGGATCCTTCAATTTGGGTGGAAATGGGCAGTGAACGATAATACTGACTCAAAATATTCAGAACAGCAACAGTTATAGTTAGAATAAATACAGGGTGCTATTAGAAGTTAGCAACATTGTTTTGTCTTGAGAAATTCAGTAAGGCACGCAGGCGGAATAAATTATCCAAGTAAAATGTGTAATAGGAAAAAGAAGAAGCACCGTCTACTAGGTAAAGATAAGTGCTCCCGTAAATCATAGACTTGTGGGTCCTATTAGAACTTTATCTTAAAGGGGAGAGGCACCATCAAATTTGTAATTTGGAAAGCTCACTCCATTCACGAAGTGGAAAAGCAAAGGGAGAAAGTCAAAGCTCCTTTAATGTTTCATACATACAATACCTTAAACACACACACATGCAGATTGAACTTCCTCTAGATTTTGAATGATTTATTTATTTATCTTTGCTTCTTTTTTCTTTAAAATTTTTTATTGTTATGTTAATAAGCATACATTACATCATTAGTTTTTGATGTAGTGTTCCATGATTCATTGTTTGTGTATAACACCCAGTGCTCCACGCAGAACGTGCCCTCTTTAATACCCATCACCAGGCTAACCCATCCCCCCACCACCCTCCCCTCTAGAACCCTCAGTTTGTTTTTCAGAGTCCATCGTCTCTCATGATTCGTTTCCCCTTGAATGATTTATTTAATGTCTAATTAGGCTTATGTTTATTTCCAAGTGCTTAGGGTTTAATAGTCTATGAAAATTATAAATCAAATAAAAATAGTACAATTGGCCCTTGAACATCACGGAGGTTGGGGTGCCAACACCCACACACTCAGAAATCCACCTATAACTTTTGACTCTTCCAAAACTTAACTACTAATAACTGCTTAACAACTAACTTAACTGTTGACCAGAAGCCTTACTGAGAACATAGTCAATTAACACATATTTTGTACATTATATGTATTAAAACCATATTCTTATGATAAAGTAAGCTAGAGAAAAGAATATGTTTTTAAGAAAATCATAAGGAAAAGAAAATATATTTACAGCACTGTACTGTATTTATAAAAATAATCCACATATAAGTGGAGCCATGTAGTTCAAACCTGTGTCGTTCAAAGGTCAACTATAGTAATAACATAGAAGGATTTCCTAGATATTAGATATTTTTATTTCCTAGGTATTAGATATCTATTCCTAGTATTAGATATTTTAATAAGCAGAAATGTGCAAGATACCTAGAAAGATGACCAATAAATACAATCAAAACTGGACTATATAAAAGAAATATCAATACATTATTCTATGATCAAGAGCATTTGATTATTTGTAATGTCTTTTCATAAACTGCCAAACAGAATTTGTTTGCAAATCTGACAAGTGAAAACAAATATATATATCACGTGTTATCGAAGTAGAATCAAGTGTGTCTTCTTAACTGAAATGCTTTCATATACTTATATTTTTAATATGAAGGAATTATAGATTGCCTACTAAAGGATTAGTTCAAAAAGTAGGATGTCCATTGTCTTCAAGCACAGACAAAAAAATCCCTCTTAATTTCAAAATAGGGTATTATAACCCTATTATGCCCTTCCTTGGCTAATGCTCATTTAGTAATGTTTTGAGGACTGAAAAGCTCAAAAAAGTAAAATAAAAAAATAGTAGAATTTAAAAGTAATGTTTCAACTGAGGAAGAACATGGGCTACTACTACTCTCCACTGGCAAGGATCAGAACCACTGAGAGTCAGGACAACATGTGGGCTTGGAAAGAGGTACTGCAGAATCTGAACTTGTTCTGTATTTATGGCATATTATTGCAAATAAAAAGCTTAAAAAAATCACAAAAGGGCTAGAAATGTGCAGCTTGGAGAGTAGAGGGGAGAAGATGAGTTCTTATTTTAAACATATGTATTAATTATCTCACAAAGCCAGGTAGGAGTTTGCAGCTGGAAGGGATAGAGCAAAGGAAAAATAAAATTTTGTTTTAGAATAAATTTATGAAATCATGCTCAACAAGGGAACTTGTAGCTGGGGGAGGGCAAAGGGACAGCAATATTTTTCAAGTAAGTCACTTTAATAAAATATGCGAGCCCTCATTTTGACATAGTATTGGAAGGGACATTCTTGAATCAGTATCAAAGTGGAATAAGGCATTTTGTTACACAAAAAAACAATTGTAGGCTCCTTGGCTAACAGATATTTTTCTTTAAATGAGTACTTGCTAACTAGCTTCTAAGTCTCTGTAATTCTATGGGAATTCTTCTCGAATCGCAGGGAATAAGAATTTGACTTCAGGTGACGTTTCCTCAATTCTTCAAATTTATACTTCAAAAGGATTTATTTTCCCCTACGGATCCCAAAGCATTTAGCCATCTGTGAAATTTACCATCACTTTATAGACTTAACTGAGCTGCTTTTTACACTACAACAAAACAAAACAAACCTATGGGTTTTTTCCTTCCATTTCAATGATTTACCTACAAGTAGGCTGTCTTCCTAAAGGATAGGAAAGGGGTAATTGGATGATGTCTATACTCACAGTGTATGTGCTCTGAGTTAGAGTACAGCCATAATTCTTGGTTAAAGACCCATCAACCTAAAACTATAAAATGTCTAACAAGTCCCTTTAGAATTATAGGTTAACTCTTTATTAACACAGCTAAACCTAAGAGTGGGTGGGCACTAAAAAATGATAAATACTTCTATTCCTGGTTTCTAACTTGAAAAATCTACTAAGTACACATCGATGTTTTCACATAATCTTTCACTGTCATTAATTTAAGCTAAAGCAAATATTTAATTTAATCTTTCACTTTTATCAATTTAAGCTAAATCCAATACTGAATTTACACGTCCTTTTTAGGGGAGTCTTTTTTTCTGTATTTCCAGTTCTAGGACAATACTTAAGCCTTAGAAGGTTCTAAATAAATTTTGGTTAAGAGAATAAATGTGGGATTCAACCTAAGTGAACTAGGATGTTAAACTAAAGAGAATAGATCAAGTTGCCTTCCTGGTTCACCCGTTAAGTTCTGACACTCCTGAAAGTTTTCTGTTTACTTTGCTGCTAACCACTGGAGGAGAAAGACTGAGAATTTGCATAAGAATGTTCTCAAAGTTTTGAGTTTAAGGACCCTACTGGCATCTTAAAAACTATTGAGGTCTTCAAAAAGCTTTTGTTTATGTTTGTTGTATCTATCCATAATGACCATATTAGAAGTTAAATTTTTAAAAATATTTATTAATTTACTTACAAATAATAATAACCTCATATAGCTTATGAAAAATAACTGTATTTTTAAAAACAGAAGAAAAGTGTAATGAAGCATCATTTTACATTTTTGAAAATCTAACATCTGAGTAGAAGACAGCTGGATTCTCTTATCTTCTTCTGCAATTAATTTCTTGTGATATGTCGTTTTGGTTGAAATAGATCTAAAAAAACCTGGCTTCTCATAGAAAGGTAGTTTGAAAGAAGAGGAGTATTTTAATAGCTTTTTCATATAATTGTGACTATTCTTTGATTACTAGACCAGAACTTGACAGATAGTAGTTTCTTAAAGGTTAGTTGCAGTATGGAAACTGAAACCATGTCAATGAACCTTTCATACTGTATCACATTAAAACCCTTTGGTCTACTTTGCATTATGATTTCTGCAACATTACCCATTGATCACTTAGAAAATGTTTTGTACAGCTATGCAGACCTTGAAAGCTCTAATGTTATCATGGCAACAAATATCATGAACTGTTTTTCTTGAAGTAACAGGTTCACTTTGTTCATTTCTGAGAAAGTATTTGCCAAATACTTGCTAAGTCTGAATAACCACAGCTTATTTTTCAGTCATTCTTTCAGGTAAAATAAATAAATAAATAAATAAATAAATAAATAAATAAATAAATAAATAAATAAGCAGCTAGTTCAACTTGCAATTCATATATTACAGTCATATCATGGCATGCAGCAAAAGTACTTTATGCATACTTTCTATCTCATCACACAGAATATAGAAAAGATGGCTTCTCAAGGATCAAGATGTAATAAAATGGATTAATTTTCACTACTTCACCAAGAGCATTCTTAAGGGAAAGGGTCATACGTACGTATGTATGTATAATTTTATTATGAGCATGTTGATGCAGAATACAGTAGCTACTAGTACAGTTTGGTGGTACTATCGTGATTCATGCTAAAGTACCAGAAATTTTTTCACCACTGTTTTTGCACCATCAATAACAAATTGTCAACATAGTGAAAAAAGGAAAATAGAATCTTAATGTTATTATGAAAAAAGTTTTGATCTTTAGACTTCTTGAAATGGTCCTGGGACATGCCCAGGAATCCATGGACCAAACTTGGAGAACCACTGGCATAAAGCAGTTTTTTATGTCAATAAATTAGAAAAAATTAATTTAATTTCCTATTTTGCTCTTAAAGAAAAGAGTTATAGCACCTCCATCATCTTTAGAACAGGAAGTTGTTAACTAGATATAACTTACCATTTAAATAACAAAGATCATTTAAACCACTCTCTCCAAGATGCAGAATTCATCAAAAGCCAAACCACTGAAAGATCTCATATCCTATGCATATAATATTGCTGAAGAGAAAGTTTACACATAGATTTTAAAGTGATTTTAACCTGTTTTACTGCAGCTTAAGAATTAGAACCTACTTTACAAGCAAGGTACCCAAGGAGTGAATAAGTTAATATCACTCCCAGTAGAATCATTCAGCAACAGTTTTTTGCAAAGGTGATTAAAATAAACATCATCCAATATTTATGTTAGTTTCAGTGCTGAAACCTTAAAATTCATTATTCCATGATGTTTTCAAAGATGATAAGTAAGCAGGGAGATATCCAGGTTTATATATCAGGGGAATATTCCAGAAGGTAGGGATATGTGAGAGTGGGAAAGGGGTTCATCATTAGTTGAGAAAGAAATTCATAAAATCTTTATCTACATTCGCTAAGGTCTGAGTCCTACTCTTAGACAACTTTCCCTAGTACTGTTTATCATAGTGTTGCCAACATATGACTTCTAAAAGTTACTTTAAAGTGACAACACTTTTCAGAGGACATGCTCATAGATGTTTATCCCCTCTTGAATTTCATCTGCAGATATCCCATCTGAATGGACAATCCTTAAGTTATACTAAGATTCTCATTTTTCTTTTGTATTACCTTTAATTTTTTTTATTTTTAAATAGTTTAAAATATATTTGACACATACAAAATACACTTAAGTATTTGTAAGTTGTCAAACACAACTGTGAACCCATCATCCAACCGAAGAGCTAGAACAATATCAATAACTTGCCTCTATTTAGTATACCTTCCATATACCGATTCCCTTACTCCTCCCAAAATGAACACTATCCTCAATATTATTTATATTGTTTTTTCTGTCACGATTTTATATCAAAGCTTCATTCATGCTCACTTCTAGCTTTGTTCATTTAAATATTTTCACTGCTTTATAACACTCCACAATATTAATCTACCATCATTTATATATGCATTCTCTTGTTAAAAACTAAGTTGTTTCCCATTTTTTAAATGTTATAAGTTATGCTGCTATGGTCCTTTTTATACATATCTTCTGGTGCACATGAAAAAAGCACTTCTCTGGGTTGTTCTTAGGAGTGGAATTGCTAGGTCATAGCATGTATGAATGTTCATAATTACAAGGTATTGCCAAGTAGTTGTAGTAATTTCACTCCCATGAACAATGTAACAAAGTTCTGTATGTATTTCTGCACATTTAGTATTATTAAGGTCTTAATTTTTGATCATCCAGTGTGTATGAAATGGAAGGTCAATATCTTAAATTTGCATTCTCTTTGCTATTAATAAGATTGAGGTCTATTCAAATATTTCTTGGCCATTTTATTACTCTTCTGTCAATTGCCTGTTCATGTGTTTTTCCTATTTTTATTGGATTGTTTACCTCCCTTTTCTTTTAGTTTTAATTTAATTTAATTTCCAATATTGTTTACCTCCCTTTTAATTCATTGTTGATTTATAGGGATTAGTTGAATATTACAGACACCAATCCTTACTCATACAAGATTTGTGCTGGATGTATATACTCAGACATCTTCTAGCCAATGGCCTGTTTTCTACTTTCTTTTTCTTTTTTTTAATTTTATTTTATTATGTTATGTTAATCACCATACATTACATCATTAGTTTTTGATGTAGTGTTCCATGATTCATTGTTTGCGTATAACACCCAGTACTCCATTCAATACATACCCTCTTTAATACCCATCACCAGGCTGAGGAATTCTTAATCTCAGGAAACAAACTGAGGGTTGCTGGAGTGGTGGGGGTGGGAGGGATGGGGTGGCTAGGTGTTTTCTACTTTCTTTATGGTATCATTGGATAGGCCAGTATTCTTACTTTTAATACAGTCAAATTATCTTTTTTTTTCCTTTTGGTTAGTGCATTGCTTTAAAAAGTCTCTTCTTACTTAAAAGATATTTACTGTATTTTCTTCTAAAATTTTTATATATTTTTTCTTTTTATTAATAAACACTAACCCATTTGGAATTGATTTTTATATAAAGTAAGGTAGTATTACAATATCAGGTTTTTTCCATATAAATACTCAATTTTTCCAGCATTAGTTTTTACATAGTTCCTCCTCTTAATGATTGATGTTCCAATCTATATCTAGGCTCTAGTGTCTGTTTCATTGGTTGTCAATACCACAATATTAATTTTGTATTTTTCATCTCTCTTGAGACACAGATACTAAGTTCTGTAAATGGGATTACAGAATAACCTAAATTTTAGACAAAAGAAGATACTTTTAGTTACTGAAGTGAAATACAAATTTCCTCAAATGTCTATGTACCAATATGACAGATAAATCATATTGGTAATATGACAGAATAAAGGAGAAATATTTGATATTTATGATAAAAATTGGGACTATGATAAATGGTGTGATAACAATATCATTATACCTCTTGTGTGGTATCATTTCCCCTTTCCCTAAACAATAAATAAGCTTTGTCTTCCCAGAGAGTCAAATTAAAGCAAAATGATTTGAAAGTCTGAGTTTGGGAAGCTAAGTCACATCTCAATATAAGACTGTTAGAGAACATTATGACCAATCTAAAAAATCATTCTCCTTGTGTGCTTAGTGTCCACTGCTAACTATATGTGTATCATAACATAGGAAAAACTAAACAAACAAACAAACAAAAACATTTTGAAGGTATCAAGAAAACATAGCTGATATATGGGTTTTGATGTTATCTACTCACCAAAAAAATGATTGAAGAATCCAGTCTTACTAACAAAAAAACAGGATTTACAAAACGTTTTGTTTTTTTTTATAGAGTATGGCTAATGAATGCCACTTGAGTAATTTTTCCTGTTCTGGCAAAGGCCGACTTGATGATTGAATTGGTTTCCAAATTTTTTTAAAGTTCTGAATTTATACAGATAAAACACCTCCTAGAATATAAACTAATTATGTTTCTCCCATTTGTATGATGTTATTTTTCTTGGAAGGTCTGTTCTGCCCCATATGTATCTTATTCAGCTGAATTGAAATTCCTAAGTCATTTTTCTGTGAGCTACTGCTACCTCACACCTTTGTTGAGATGCCTATTTTGATCTATGGAAATATTCTGAAGATACAGCTAAGGAGTTTTCCTGATGTGTGAGAGAAAGAGGTAAGTTACAGAGGAATCCAAGGCCTTTGAGCAATTAGAAAAATGGATTTACCATTAACTGAAATGAGGAATCCATGGGTGCAACAGGTTAGGAAGAGGGAAAAGATGGGATTTTGACATGGTCAGTATGAAATATCAGTTAACGGAAATGTTAGCTTGGAATTTGGATATATTATTCTAAAGCTCAAGAGAGGTTTTGCCTAGAGATACAAATTTGGGAGTCATTGGCATATATTGGTATTAAACGCTAACAAATCATTAAATCATGAAAGGAATGAATGTAAATGGCAAGGATTAAACATCATACTGAGACCAGACCAGGACCCTATTTCAAGAAATAATAAAATTAGTTTGTCATAATGTATTCTAAGTAACCTGTGTTATTTCTTGGGTATATCTATTTCCCTAAGTACTGAATTTCATAATCTGCTTTATAATGCAATCTGGAATCAATATCAAACGAGTCATTCTTATAGACTAAATCTTTACTTCTTGGAAATAAGAATATCTCTTCCATATTATATTATCCCTTTTAGATCAATGGGAAGAGTTGAATTATCTTAACACAGTGGAATAAAATCACTTCTGGGTAATAAACTTTTAGTTCCCCCTTGAGCTGAGTAATTATGTCTGCTTATCTAAAGGCAGGGTCAATCCATTTTGTAGGGCATACTTGAGTGAAAATGAAGAGCTTTTCATAAACAAGACATATTAATTTTCAAAGTTATGTTTTGTGAAAGAGAGAAAACAAAAACACAATCTAAATCTCGAAAATGTGATACCATCTCTTCCCTCATTATTTCTCCGAATGCTTTTCCTGCCTAGCCATATTCATTACAAGCAGTTGTTAGGGGCAGCTATTACTAAGATGGAAAGAAATGGGAAAGTTCTTAAATATTGCTTTCTTTTTAAAACAAACAAATAAACAAACAAACTTCAAAACATCTGGGCTCTGCACTGACAAATATTTATGGTGAGACCAAAATAATTATGTAAGAGATTATGCAGCAGGAACATCAACTAAATTTCTTCTTTGTTGCCTACAGTTTTGAAGTCGCCTTTTACTTTCACAGCAGTTTTTGTCAAATGCTATGAAAAGTTTAATGAATGTGTCTAGTTTTTCTCATTTTTAAACCCTGAAGATTACTTAACATTGGAATGTGGTTGCCTGATATTTGCCAATGATTAGGAAAGCCACCCATTTGATGTAGAATGTTTAGCTTTGTTTATTACAACAGCATTTCCCCCTCCAAGGGACTTTACCCTTCTGAGAAGTACCCAAAATTCGAAGAGGTGAAGGGAGGAGACATGAATGACAAAACACAATATAAAAGAGGAAATCAAAACCAAAAAGTTGGCTCAAACTCTTAGAACAAACCCTACGCCCTGGGTCTCCGCTAAATATGAGTTAGAGGGTTATGTTATCACCTTAGTCAGAGCTGTTATTGTTAGGCCAGTATATCTGTTGTCACTAGAAAACAGCATAACCAAGTCATACCTCCCCATGGAGGAAAGTGTGGTGTCAGAATTTCAAGAAGGTCCAAATCAGGACACCTGTGTGCCAGATAGGCCCAGCTGCACATGTGGGCTGGCCAGTGCTGCAGGATGCCATCTGCTCAGCACATGGGATGCCAGTTCCTTTGCAGAAGATGGGTTGAAGGATGGGATTCTTTAAAGAGGAAGCTCACAGCTCGACTGTGACATCCTTAGCCTTTCTCACATTTTAAAATAAACAATTTTAGGAAGAGGGGATTAAAGGCTTATGTCTGAGAGATGACAAGTAGGGTATATGGCTAGCTCCAGAAGAATTGCCTCAGAAGTTCTCCTTCAGATCGGCATTTGGCTTTTCATTCTGGTGACTGATGAAGTATGACTGTAACTCTCAGAAAATTCCAGGTGCTAAGCATGTGCACATCCCAAAAATGTTCTATGTTCTTGTCCCTGGGTTTGTAACAATCAGATCAACCAGGGAATATCTCTCTTCCTTAGTCTTTCTGAAACATAATGAGACATTTGGCCCACACCTTGACTTCCTGATTATGAATGAAAATCTGGTCAGAGAAAACATGGTGGACAATCCAGAATCTATTAAACAATTAGTATTGATTGCCTTTGCTTCCTCCTCCCAATAAAACCAACATTTAAAAGAGTATAAATTAACACTTCTTTGCAATTTGGGGGGACTGAATTCCCCACAAACTATCTTTATTAAATACTTGTTTAGCAACCTATTACCATTCGCCAACCATTAGTAATGATCAGATATTTTAAATGTTTATTTTTTCCTTTAATAGATATTTATAATCTACTCCTTTTAAAGATTATGGCAATTTTGGTTTATTCTTCAGAGATGAGAAGATAAGCACTTTGATAACATTTCTAGAGTTTACAGGCACAGTTCTATAAAGTTGTTAAACTCCTAAAATAAAACAAAATAAAATCTCAATATGGGGAAAATAAGCTCATTCACTATTTTTTAAGATTGGTCGAAAATGGAAAGAAAACTTCAGTTTTCTAACTATATTTCTAACTATTATATAGTTATAAATATATAATATAGTTACAAATAGAGTTGTAGTATCATCCTGAAAAAGCAGAAACTATAATAAAGATTTCACAAAACCCACTCAATAGATTCCAATTTGACCAAGATCAGAGTATTCACCTTAACTTTCAGGCACAGGAACAAACAACTCATAATCTTAATTAAACCATAATGTAGACCGACTTGAGAAATTATTTACTGTTCAGATTTAATGCCACTGATAATTTTTCTTTCTTGGTTCATGTGAGGACTGTTTCAGTAAAACATGCTAGTATGTTTCTGTACAATTAAAAAGTATCTTGTACAAGAAATGAAGCACATAAAAAAATATCAGACACACTTGCTAAACTAATTGCATATGGAGTTGTGCCAGTTTCCAGCCTCAGTGATTGGATTATGTGACTCCACTTCATTTTTAATTCTCCTAACCTGCCCCCCAGTAACCACCAATCTAGTCTCTGTATCTACAAGCAAATTTTTTGTTTGTTTGTATGTTTGCTGGTTTCTTTCTTTTTTAGATTCCATATATAAGAAATATCAGACAGTATTTGTCTTTCTCTGTCTGACTTATTTCATTTAGCATAATGCCCTTGAGGTCTATCCATGTTGTCACAAACGACAAGATTTCATTCATTTTATGGCTGAATAATATTTCATTATATCCAAATATTCTATTTATGGCTGAATAATATTCCATTATATATGGAATTTTATATAATTTCTATTTATATAAACAATTTCTTTATCCATTTATCCATCAGTGGACACTTAAGTTGTTTCCAAATCTTGGCTATTGTAAATAATGCTGCAGTAAACATAGGGTGCATATATCTTTCTGAGTTAGTGTTTTTGTTTTCTTTGGATAAATACCAGAAGTGAAATTGCTAGATCAGATGATAGTTCAATTTTTAATTTTTTGAGGAAACTCCACAGTGTTTTCCATAATGGCTGCATCACTTTAGATTCCCACCAACAGTGCACAAGTGTTCCCTTTTCTTCACATCCCCATATATACTTGTTATTTCTTGCCCCCCCCCCTTTTTTAATAATAACTATCCTAACAAGTGTAAGGTGATATCTCCCAGTGGTTTGGATTTGCATTTCCCTGATGATTAATGATGTTGAGCATCTTTCATGTACTTTTTGGCCATGTGTACAATGGCCTGATAACCTGATAGCCATCTAAATCTCATTCATTTAAAACAAATTAAGTGGTCTCCCTACTAACTCAGCAAGGCAAAATCATTCTACATTAAAACTATGATCAAATAACTCTGAATTTGAAGATAAACCATCACAGGACCACAGATATCATATGTTGAGCTTTCTCATAATGTAACTATTCAGTTTTCCAGCATCTTCTTCTTGCCTGTCTTTCACAAACATTTACTGAGTGCTCTGCACATGACAGAAGCTCATAAGGCATTGAGAAGATTAAGTGAGGTAATATAAAGTTCTTGGCATGAAGTAGGTTCTCAACAAATGTTAGTTGCCCTATCTTCTAGAAGCAAGGTATCATGTATTGCTCAGCTATCTGACCTCACTAATGCTGGCTGGAAGATATTGCTAAGAGTACACTGGAGAAGTATAGTGACACTACACATGGATAAGCAATGATTATGATGGAAAGGTCAGCTGATTTTTCCTGCTTGATTTTGTGAGTCACAAGTAGCTCTGAGTCATGCTCTTTCTTTTCATGCATTTTAGCTCTTTCAAATCCTTATACTAAATCCCCTTATGATGGTTGCAATGGGCTCATCGTTAAGCCCGAGAGTCTTAAATCTGATAGCATGCATTCAAAATCAATAACTTGTTCATTGCTTTGGTCACCCTGCCTTGATTCCCTAAGATATTTTAAATGGCCCCTGAAAATTCAGAACATCTTGGTTTCAACAACTATCAGGACATTCTCTCCAGGGGCGCCTGGGTGGCTCAGTCATTAAGCGTCTGCCTTTGGCTCGGGTCATGATCCCGGTGTCCCGGGATCGAGCCCCATATCAGGTTCCCTGCTCCGTGGGAAGCCTGCTTCTCCCTCTCCCACTCCCCCTGCTTGTGTTCCTTCTCTGGTTGTGTCTCTCTGTCAAATAAATAAATAAAATCTTAAAAAAAAAAAAAAAAGAACATTCTCTCCAGTTAGTCTCTGACTCTCCCAGAAGTGGAGTTAAAAACAACAACAACAAAATTACTGGTGAGGTTGGGCTGCATTCTTCTTTATTGACGTTTACTAAGAACCAGAATTATATTTTTTGGTCTAACTTAATTTTTTTAAGTGTCAACCCATCAAATATAGTTGCTCTTTTGTGTTGAAAGCTTGTATTTTTCACACACTTCAATCCAATTTGTAATCAATCACTGGGATGTCAGTGGCGTAAGACCTGAGTGCCGGCACTTGTGCTTTTAACAAGAAGAGCCAACAGAGACTAAAATTCAGTAACAATATGCTGCAGCTGGTGTGGCCAGGACCTCACTGGAATGTAATTTCAAGAAGATTTTTCTTGTTAAAAAGAAAATTTTCCCTCTGAAAAGTGTTGGGAAGATAGCAGTAGGGCAAATAAGCAAGCAAGAAAATTTATAAGGATTTCCAAAGAACATTTTGGAAGCATTGTATTAATTTGAATAGTTGCAAAAACATTTTCACTGAAATTCAGCAATTTAGCTTTTTGCTGAAATTTTAATAGAATGTTTGCATTAAAAAATAACTTTTGACAGAACTTTTTGTTTCTCTGACTTCAGTGTACACATTGTAATTAAGTGGCATATAAAGTAATGTTTATCACTGGACGGACTCTAGGGAATTGCCCTGTGTTTGATTTGTTCCTGCCTCTTCTTTCAGGAAAAGAGTGGGTTTTGGGTGGGGAACGTACTGCTGGCTTGCATTCATTAAATGCTTCCTGAATACCATGATCCTCTGAGAAATAGTAACCATATTACATAAATTCTGATCAGGTTCTTCTAATGGAGAAGACCTAATTACAAAATAATATAATATATATGTACATATATATCTATTAAATTTTAAGACCATAAACCCGACTGATGGTTTTCCACCTTAAAGCAATCAACATTGAAGGGTTTACAGTTTAAACCACAATACTGATTCCTTGACTCAGAAGGTCTTTTGGAAGTTTTTGGAATCGCTTTCAGAAACTACACCACATTTCTTTGACATCCTTACCTTCTGTGGGGTTTTTGGTTTATGGAAATAATATAAAGCCACTCAGAGCCAAGTATTTTAAATGTGGTATGTTAATCAGTATGTATAACATTGTTTGTGGTAATAAAGTTATAACCTAAAATAAACATGTAAATTATTTCTGAAGTTAGTTCCAACAGAAAATCTAAGTGACAATATCAAAAGAATGAGTTCTCTGCAGTGACTAGTTTGGAAAAATAATATTTCAGTGTGGTTGTTTAAAAAAAATCTATGACATCATTTTAAACTTGTATCTTTATCAAATTTCTTCCTTTGATATATTTTAGCACACATTCCATCCCTCTTCCCTACCTGAGGTAAGATCTTGTCTACTTTACTGAACACACCCTCTCTGCAATTCCATTTTTAGGTCACCAGACTCCTACCCTCCTACTAGTGCAACTTTGTTATTTCTTGCCATTCTTCTAATTCCTGCTAAGTCTGCCTCTTCCCACTAATATTTCTTTAGTGCTTTATAAATGATAAAATTAGGATCAGACCTCCTCAGGGAATTGTGAGGCATTTACAAAGGGAAAAAAATCAAAATTTAATTCCTTCTAAAATATTTAGAAAAGAAAAAGACACCGGCTCTTCACATTATCACCATAATGTCCACCAGGACCAGACTTTTTTCTTCACTGTTTATAGAGATGGTCTTACTCTTCCAGGTCAGCCTGACTGTTCATCAAGGGAATCAGAGTGTAATCTGTGAAGAATGACTAAAATAATTTGATTACATTTTCTCTTAATAAGGAAGGGATCTTACATAGAAATTGATATCCAGGTTTGATTTATTCATGCTTCACTTAAAACAGAAAGCAGGATGTTCCCATTCTTAACATAATTAAAGTTAAGATAATGAGATAACTAAACAATGCAATACAAGTGTTCATTCTCAGAATTCTTTCTAAAAAGGAAAACACAGCAGGTTGTCCAACTTTAACATCGTATTGGAAACAGGAATGAACTGGACCATTTCTGGGTACCTCTTTCAATCTTAAAATTCCAACTGGATTCCACAAGAAGACTGCATTTGTCTTTATGGTTACCTATTTCAAGGACCCAGCATGGCATCTATGTCAAAGGTTTGTTTACTATGATTATAGCATCTAATACACCTAAGAAGTAAATAAGGAATTAGCAAGTTGACTGATCTAAAGAATTTAGTCACATCTGAATCTGAAATGTACCAATAAAAATTCTCTAGCTGGTTTCTCTGGCTTCCAGTTTATACGAGGTGGCAGCATGGCTCAGTGATTGGGTAGACAGACTCCAGCAAGACTGCTTGGTTATAAATCCCAGCTCTTTTACTCAACAATTGTGTGGCCCCAGGGACAAAGTAGAGAGAAACAAAATAATTGATGCCATTGTATGCCATGTCAAGAAGTTTGGACTTCATGCTCTAGAAATGGACATGAGATGGAGAATAGTCTGATCAGATTTTTACTTTAAAAATCTCACCTTAGAGGTAGTATAGAGGATGGTTTAGAGTTGTACAAAACTGTTATAATATTGTAATAGTCCATCAGGAAATGATTATGATCTGAGTCAAAACAATGACAATTGGAGGACAACAAAGTATCAAAAGAGATCAATATTAAGGAAGAAGTAGAATCCTATAAATTAGAGAATAATTGCTTTAGAGCAGGGATAAAAGCAGGAAGCCTAGACTATTTTTAGCTTAGACAAATGTTTGAATGAGATTCCAGCACTTGTAACTATGAATGATCAGAGTTATTACATTGTTCCCTAGGAAATGCCTCCTTAGCAATACAATATGTTTCCAACAGCTCTGAAAATACCCACTTTCCTGTTTGAAGAATTTTGACAAAATGTATTTCCTCTGTCACAGTCCATGTGATTTCACATCCAGACAACTTGACTACAATTGGCTATTTCCCCAAATTTTATCCATTCTGAACCCCATAACCTATAATGTATCCAAAACATGACCCTCAGGTTTAGTTTCAGAGCTTTAAAAGTATACTTACTTCTATTATTAAGATGCTTATCATGCCGTTCCAAGATAGAACATATAAATGGTAACACATCTCTGACATGATAGAAAAAAATAAAAAAGTATAGAGCTCTCCTTGAATATCGTGGACAGGGTTTTCTAACAGCCAGCAAGAGAGCAGTTTGTAGCGTGCAAGAACAAAACAAAAACAAAAACTAAGTTTTAATCAGAAAGGTGAAAGTCTTACCACTGGCACTGAAATCTTTGAATAAATCCAAGAAAATCAAAACAAATAGAAAAAAAAACAACACAAGACCAAAAAAAACACCTTCCACTTTCGACTTCCTACTTATAAAAAAAGGCAATCAAGACAGAAACTGAATTTATGATTCCAGAATCATAAAATCCAATTAGATTAACTCATTCTTGGGTTGATTCTAACTAATTCACATTTATCCTTCATAAATTCAGAGTAGAAAGGTCTTAATTTTGTTTTTCACAAAATAATCTCTAATGATGTTAATTAAATAAGCAATATTTTATATTTGGTGAAAAGCAAGGAAAATACAATATTATTATTATGAACTAACATTTTACTGAGATAACTAAGGTTTAAGGGTGTCAGATGATTTCTTCAAGGGCAAGCATATAAAAAGATAGGCTAACCAAGTCTTCTGAACCTATATCCCATGCTCTTTGAAGTTCACCTTCTGTCCCACATAGAAATTATAACCATCTTCAACTGCATTTTCTCAGAAATAAAGTATGACTGTGCACATGGCATACACCCAAAAAGAACAATACTAATGTAGCATAACAGATTCTGAGTAAACATGTCTGAAACATCCATGTACCACATGCAGTATAGTTATTGGTCACCTATTCCTAGAAGTGGAGAGAGAGGCAGAGTTTAAGTACATCTCAGGTGAAGAGGTACACCACACAGAGGCCAGAGGCTGACACACGGTTGCAGAAGAGAAGAATCTACCTGCTCTGCTTTCTACCTCCCCTTGCTGGGGCTGATCCTAAAGTGCTGCTGGTCTCCAAGCATAGTACCCTGAGTTCCATGCAAGGTGAGTATCAAATGAGACAGAGGTTTTCAAACCACAGGTTTTGATCAATCAATTCAATGAGTCATGACCAGCATTTTAAAGAGACAGACAGAGAGAGAAAGAGAGAGAATAGAATAGAATAGAACAAAAGACCAGCATAGAACAGAACAGAAGGAAAGGACTAAAATTTTGAAAATGTCTCACTGCATTACCCATCATAAGAATATTTATTTTCAAAGCTTTGTTTTCAGAGGTGTGTGTGTGTGTGTGTGTGTGTGTGCTGGGTCACAACATAAAGTATCTCTCTGTTCGTACATTTCTATCAGAAAATTTTTAAAGCCTTTAGCCTCTATTCCTAGATGATGCTTGGACAAAGGTCAAGCAATCTGTGTTCCCAGAGCCCACCATTATTTTCTTCCCTTCTTCTGTGTGCTCCTGCTGTTCCTGGGCAGACTCTCTCCAGCCAGGCTTCTTGCTAATCATGTCATTAAGTGCTATGACTGAAAAAATGAGCAAGGACAATACATGCGAAGCCACTCCCCTTCATTAATTTTGTTTAAATCCTGCTGACACAGTTGTCATCATGACATTGTACTCTTTGATAATACATTTTGACATACAAAATTCAGAGCTGAAAAAGAACTCTCAATATAATTAACTCCAACTAGCTTTGAATCAACTGAATTTAATTCTTCTGTAGAGCTTTGCTATTATGCACTTAACAGAAAGCATTTCTTTTGATTATTTGGAAGACTTGCCTTAGAAGTCAAATAATCTAAGTTCCAGGAGAAATTCTTTTGTCACGGGCACTGACTGTAGTACATTGGGGCAGACCAGGAAACATCTCCTAGCATGGTTCCCTCCTACATAAAATGAGTTAAACGAGGTGATTTCTACTGCATCTGTCAGCTTCAACTATGCCCACTTTAGTCTGTTGTACAAGGTCTGGAAACCTGTAGATGATAAAAGCTTCTCTTGGTTCTTTCTATAAAGTTCTCCATCTTGAATAAAAATGAATAAGTACATTTGAAGAATCCTCTTACACAGTTATGAAAGCACATTTAAGCGTCTATCAGGTTGAAAGTAAATGTTAAGGTTTTTCCACACTAAAACTTAACAATTATTTCTAAAATAGCAAATAGCAAAAAAAATACTCTGTGGTAAGTAGTTCAAGGTATAAAAATAAACATTTATATTGTTTAAAATGTGTATGTACACATTATAATATGTAATGTTTTATAAGCATAAATTCTAGATTTGTGCAAATTCAAATCAGACAGGAGTTGTTTTAACAAACAGGTCTATCATAGAGAAAAAAAGTGGAGGCTATTTAAATCCCAAGCATTCAAATATGCAGGGTTCATGGGAATCTACACAGCTTTCTTTCATCACCAGTGAGTGATGAACAGACCAGAGCATGAGAAGAATTTGGGCAATGAGACTTGATTCTCATGGTCTTCATTAGACTAACCTAGGGTACTGTTTACCAGGTTTTATTATTGGCATGAGAAATCATAAAGACTTGGTTGCCTGACTCCTGACAATTCAGACATAAAATGTATATTTTTTAATATGGAGATGTTTGTTTGTTTCTGGAAAGACTTCCCAAACTGTTGAGCAGGTAAGAGGGCTCAGGAATTCAATCAAACTAAGGACAGATTTCTGCCTATGTAACAGATGATTTCCAAAGAAGGAAATCATATCAGCAAAAGAGAGAGAGTGGAACAGGAAAAGAAGAGGACTAAGGAAGGGACTTGAGGAAATGCCCACATTTATGGACAGAAGGTTGTACAGGGAAGAAAGAAAAGGAAGGAAGGAAGGAAGGAAGGAAGGAAGGAAGGAAGGAAGGA
>NW_027397066.1:87806819-87844893 GCF_003265705.2 Callorhinus ursinus
AGGAAGGAAGGAAGGAAGGAAGGAAGGAAGGAAGGAAGGAAGGAAGGGAGGGAGGAATAACCCAGAAAGGAACATGGAAATATGTAGCAACAGAAGTAAGGGGATAAATTAAGTATTAAAGGAAAGACTACAGAGTATAGAGATGATTTTTGGAAAGAAGACCTTGGATTTCAAGAGATAAATTAACCCAATGCCTGTTGAGCCAAGTTTCAAAGGGTTAAGATGAAGTGAAGCTAGAATGAGCAAGTGAAGACCATTATTTGAATGTGAGCTGTCATTTCAGTCGGTTTTAAACGACAATTCCCCCCACCCATCCTCCCATTTGAATGCAGTCTTTTAGCTCATTATCAGATAGAAACACTTATTGGCAAATAAGCTTGGCAGCTTGTTTCTGATCCGTTAAAAGAAATTTATCACGTACTTCAAAGAGATGACTTTCACTCTTCATTTAACATTGTTAAAATATTTCCAAATTACCTGAATCATGAAAGAAATAGCTCAAATAAAACAAAGAAAGTGAAGGGAATGGAATGGGAATAATGAGCTCCAAATTTCTGAGTACTCCTAGTAGGACAGCTGACACTCAAAGAGGGTTGTAAACCTTCCAAATTCTCAGTAAGCTCTCTGGGCCCCAGGCTGTGCAGAAAGTGTCAAGAAACTTGCCTTTGCAGAGGCTATCTCACTTTGGAGAATATCAAATTAATGCTGTTGGCAGCAGACTCTAACATGTTGTTCAATTATTTTGGTTCCTGTGGTTAAATAACTAATATTGCCATGGCGGTTAGGACCTTCACTTACTGCGATTATATTTTAATGTCTGCTATACCCTGGCTTCTGTGTAATTTCACCAATTACTCAATTATATGTTATGCTTACTTTGTATGAGACAGCACTGACTCACCATCCCTATATTCACATCCGATACAAGAAAAGCAATAACATATTTGTGTGTGTATTTATTTTGTCTTGTTTTGTTTTACAATTCCTGGCCTTGGTGTAGAGTTCATTTGCTTCCCTCATGCACATCACATGCATTTATTTAGTTGCCCCTGCCCAGTTTGGCCAGGGGAAGACTGAACAGCCACTTTCTATTTTGTGTGTGAGCACTGGGCCTTACCTATTTCTGTTATGGTAGTAGTAATAATGACATTAGCACAGTAAATAAGTGTACTTTCCTCTCCCTCTGGCCCAGTCACATAAGTATCATTACTCTTATGGTTGCTATTGTTATTGTATCTTATTTTACATATTTAAAAAAAACAGAGATTGAAGTGCCTTTTTCAAAGACATTTAGCTGGTTAGTGGCAAGTCAGAAGTTAGAACCTGTTTGGAAACTATAGTGTTGTAGAGTTGCTACAGATCGTCTGATTCTCTGAAAGGCAGCTAGAAGGAGTCAAAAGTAAGGGAGACATGAAAGCAATAGTAGGCTCTCACCCTAGATAATTTTTCCCCATCTGAGCAGAGCATGAGTGATGCCCACCAAACCAACTCACAGTCCTTGTACAGAAGTCCCTGAGAAGGCCTGTGCCTGCTGTCAGTGGGCACCTGGTAGCGCTCAGATGCAGGGAGATGGATACTGGGGAGGGTGGTTTGCCTTTCTCCTTTTAACACTGCGTGACTTATACAAACTGCGTAACCTCTCTGTGTCTTAGGAAAATTATTGTTTTATCATTTATAAAATATTTCATCATTTCTAAAAATAAGGATGATAATAGGACTTGCCCTTTGAAGGGCTGTTAAGAGGCTCAAAAGAGTTAATTAAAATGAAACATCTGGAGCAATTCATGGCACAGAATAAATTATAAATGGAACCTCAAACTATAATTTAATGTGTGTTATAAGTACTTGTAAGCCAGTTAAGAAAATAATATGTCTGAAGATCACTCACTTCCTTCAGTTCCTAGAAAAAAGAACATTCTTTAAAGCATAATATGGAGAACTAACATCTTTTAGGAAATGTTTGGATAGATCCACCATTTTAAGATATCAGTCCTCCTAATTGTGATGCTTTGACTGGTTTTGCCACTTACTGTACTTATTCACTCATTGATTTTATATATTTGTTTTAGAGAGGGTGGGGTAGTTAAAATTTGTATGACTACGAAATATGTAACTATTCTGTATACCAAATTATAATATATAAGTGGAATCAATTAAATTAGCACTGTAATATATTTAAAAGGATATCTGATGCACATTTGTCCCTTTTATTTGTGGAGGAGAGAGACGTAATGGGTTTTTAAAAACTTACTACTTTTGTGCTTTTTCTGATTTCATTTCTACATTTATTATCTGGAGCACATAGATAAATCTAAACTAGTATTAAGATCCCACAAATATAATCTGTTATACAGATTCAGTGGTTGTGGAATCAGTATTGAAATAATAATTCTGTTTTTTAATGCCTACATAAGCTAATTACTTGAGTTAAGATACAGCATTTTCGATCTGATATTGAAATCCCTCTGCCTTAACGTTTTCTCTGATTCAGTTTACAAGGATTTATGGGATGAGCTCTCCCTAAGGACATTTGATTAGATGTTGGTATCATTCATGGCCTTCCAACATTGGTTTGAACTCAAAGAAGTGAGCAGTGACCCAAAGTTGCTAGCATGAGAGACACGCTGGGAAACCACTACTTAAAATATTTGGGTGGTGACTTTTCTTTCTGTGGACAGATGTTCCTATCAAAAAAATCTCCCATATTTTATATCAGTTGACCTCTTTGTTTGGGAGAATGATTTATATTTGTCCTGAAAAAAAAAACAACAATTAGAGAAAAGTATGTTGCTGTTCTCTAGTTCCTGGCAAAAATCAACAGAGGAGGAAGAGAAAATTAACTTCTGCTTACCTCACATGGTAAAACTAAATTTTCATTATTCCTTCCATATTTAATCTATGTTATCTTAAAGCAATCCTACACAAGGCAAAAATCTATCCACTATTATTAATTTTGTTTCCTTTTGGGTTCTGCCTCAAATTTAAAAAAAAATGACTCAGTAAGAGTCACAGGCAGACACAAATATCGCATAAATCTTTTCAATTATCAGATAAATAACTAGGAGCAGCTTTATGTCCTTTATCGATGAACACAAGTAACTAGAAGTCCAACGAAGTAAAATGACTTTAGAGGGCTATCAGGGAATCACAGATAGAAATAAGATTGTAATTCATTTTGATGTTACATCAATATCAAAGAATGAATAGCCAGAAAAGAGTGAGTCTAAAATGTAAATACATTGATTTTATAAAAGACCTCTATAATTTAACAGGTTATTTTAATATCCATTCAAAATGATTGTGCGGGAAAAGAATAAGTGGCAATATTCTCCTAGAACAGAATATATCAGTTACCTTTCTGTTACATTGCTTTCTCTACTTTAAAAACTATAAGATTTGAAACATCCTGGGAGGAGTTTGCATTAGAGGGGAGTACTAAAGAAGACTCTTGTAGGGTCAAAGTCACAGCTGGAGTGAGTTTAAGTAAACTTGTCCCTTGCTCTCTCTCCTCTAGCACAAAAATGAAATGATAGATGCTCGTAGATTATCGTTAAAATACTTTTCTTCCTATTCACAAGGTCACCTTCCACTTGTACCAACTATTAATTTCTCTATTATTCACAGTGAAGGAACAAGAACCTTACTGTGGATTGTTTCAAAATCTTTCTATTTTGGAAACTTTAAATTTTGAAAATGATTTGCATTCCCGATTACACTTAGCGTCAGTTGATGTCCAGAGGAAATCGCAGATATTTACTCTCTAGCAGGAGAAAGTTGGGCTAGGGTTAAAAAAAAGTTATGGATAATTTCAAAAAGCGAAGTGATCACCTATAGAAAATAGACTATCTAGTTTATATATAGTTGATTTTTGTGAGCACTTTCATGAGTGTTTACGCATACAAGTAGATGTGGCACTTTTATTAAAGAAAATGCAATACACAAATATTAGTACTCTCTAGCTGACTTCTGTTTCAATGCATTTCAAGCATTCTTTATTCACAGCACAACTTCATCTAAACCTGTCCAAATGTCCAAGTTATATGAGAAAATCATAGAATCTAAATTTGTGTTAAGCCAGTTTTCAGCTTCTTTTTTAGAGATACATGCCAGGAAGCTTATTTACACTTAAAAACATAATTATTTTCCACTGTTCTACTCATAACCTTTAAAAAAATATTTAAAAATCCTATAGCATTGCATTCAAATTAATCTGCTTGTCTCAAAAAGACAAAGCAAGGAGTAAAGAAGACTAAAAGAAGTAATTACAAGCACAAATCCAAAATGTTTTCCAGTTACAAAAAAAAAAAAAAGTGAACTGCAAAGATAAATTGAGTTTTTAAATTGCTTGTTTTCAATTTGTTCTTAAGGGTGGCCGATAAAAGTTGATCACCTCAAACTCCAGAGGTGATGTCGAGTAACAGTGTATTTATTCAGAATATATGTATCCACATGATATTAAAGATTTTGTTTAAAATGCCTTTTAATTTAGAATGTTTGCAATAATCTCTTTAGACACTGAAATATATTGACATGTATATACATTAATAATAGTCCACAACTTAATTTATCCCATATACTTAGACGGATGTACACTATCTTTTAAAACCCGTAAGGAATAGATGAAAACAGAAAGTCAGATTAAACCGTATGTATGAATAATTCAGCAAAATCATTTTTGCTCCTTCTGTATCAATCACCTGAATACTGCCATATTCAATTTTCTATGTCATTTTCCATCATAACTTATAACTGTATTTGAAAGCAAACCTAAAAATGGAATTGTAACACCTCTGAAGAACAGTACGTTCTCTTTCTGAGCTCTCTAAATCTTTCCTGACATTCAAAGGCATCTTTTCCAGTAGTGATTTACAAATAATCCACCTTGCCTCCAGAACAAATAGAATTCCTATACATAAGAATGTTTACCTTATATGAATACAGACTACATTGAATGAAGAAAACCTTGGGGCCCATTTTGTCTCATTTTTACTTTTGTAGATTAGTGAATTATTAAATTCCTTCAATAATTTATTCTGCAATCACAATAAATTTTTACTTTAATTCTCTATTCTCAAAGTAAGTCAGAAAAAACAGACAATTATTCAATTTTCACTTAAGGAAAAGAAGACCAAAGACTAAGTTTCTAAAGTGCCTACTTGAATTTGCATCCTACAGTTTCCTGTTCCTGAATCCTGTATCTCTGAAACACATACATTTCAGCATCAGCAATCAAGGATGGGGGAGGGAGAGACAATCAACTGATCAGGCCTCAGGATGACACTTCTTAATTAGCTAGTTTGATCAGCTGGCACTTTAGTTCCAATCTTCTCAATCATATTTTTCTATTCTGATGGATAAAAATTCAGCTCAGCTACAATTCAATTCTAGATTTTTTTTCTCCAAAACAGGATATGGCATCTTCCTCTTTGAATAGTCTTTCTAACTTCCATTCCATTATTGAAAATGGGAGTTCTAAGATTTGCAGAAACCACATAACTAGTAGAATAAAGAAGGTAAAGAGACCCATAAATATTCAAAGAATTCCTCTTTCTACTTCAAAGAAGATAGATTTTTCTATTTGTTTTTTCATAATAGTATACATTATAGATCACCTGCAAAACAAGTGAGAAGCCAATAACAAAAGATAATCCTCCTATTTTCCAGCTATCTTACTTCAATTCAACTCAGTGTTTTATTTTATGTTACCACTATCTCTCATAAATTACCATTTTCTCACAAATCCAACATCAAATCTTAAGGATATGGTATCACAGTTAAGTAAATATAATGAAATATATTCCATGGAACCACTAGGTTATGGAGAGTATATAAGAAATTCAACTCAAAAAGAAGAAAAAGAAAGAAAGAAAGAAAGAAAGAAAGAAAGAAAGAAAGAAAGAAAGAAAGAAAGAAAGAAAGAAAGAAAGAAAGAAAGAAAGAAAGTTATACTCATTTGTAAAATAAATAAATTTTCCGTTTGAAGACATGCAAATAGAGTTGCAACCTCTTTAAGGAGCAGATATTTGGAGAGAAAGCGAAATAGACATATCAAAACATAAGACATAAGCTAGATTCTGGGCAGCAACCCTCAGTTTAGTCCATGTAACTCCATGGCTAATGACAGTTCTGACATAACTGATAATTTGATTCAGGAACATCAAGTGTTGGGGCCCAGTGGTGATAAAAACAGAAAGTCTTTTACAGAAACTCACAGAACATACATGGATTAGAATCGAAAGGAACTTCAAAAGATCATTGGGTCCATCCCTCTGTCCTTGGCTGAACTAAGTAAACATCTAGCTCTCTTCAACTGATAAGGTGGAATTTGAAGTCAATACCATTAGAGAAAAGTCTTATGATTTGGATTGACAGCATCCTTTCTAAACTTTGCCTCATTTCATGATGGATGTCTAAGAAAATGTTATGTTTCTTACTATCGAAAGTGTCAGGGTGTTTCGGAGGAAAGAGTAAAAGGGAATGAGAATGCTCACGTAAATGTGGAGGTATATGCACATGTGCGAGAATGTGCAAAGGATATGTATGCATGTAGTATGTAGGCATATATATAGTTTATTTCCCTTGAGACCTGGAAAAAAAAAAAAACCTGTGATTGTAGACTGTATTCCTTTGAAAAGATAGCTGAAATGGTTGCCATTTCAAAGCCTAGTAAGCATTCTGGAACTGCAAAACTAGCAAAATTGTCCCCGTGAGAGGGCAGTAGGGGGCCAAGTGCTGCTAACTTTCCCCTCGCTGTCCCTCCAGGACTGGCCCTTGCTCTCACCCTTCACCCTGCTGCCTGCCTGCGCTAGGGGCAGGGGCATGGAGGACACCGAGAGCTCGCGCTGTGGCTGCAGAGAGCTCTTCTGATGAAACAAGGAAATTCAGGATCCGTGGGGCAACGAGCCACCTTCACGGGTTGACAGTTGTGCTGAGAGGTGCGCGTGCTGTTTGGCCAACTAGCTTTCAGTTTTGGCTTCCTACAAAAGGAGCAGAAAGGGGGAGCTGTCGTGGTTCCTGGTGCCCACAAGGCCCCCCTCTCTTGGCCATTGCGCGCCGGCCACAGCGGGTGCCGAGTGTGCACGTTCGTTTTATAGTGTGTGTATGTTTGTGTAACTCATCGCAAGCGACTGTCAATCTATCTGACGCCCTCTTGCAAGAATGACTCCGGGCTCCACCTTGCTATATCGCAGGCACTCCGGTCGCCCGCGCTACGATGCTGTCACTGTTACTTCATCATATTGCTCCCTCCTGGATGATTTATTTACGAGGCTACAGAAGTGAGAAATGGCGTGTCTGTTGAAGTTCTGTCTGTGACCTCACTTCTTTGAAGGAAGAAAGTGGTTGCGAGGGGAACAGAACCTGAAAGAGGGTAAACTCCCCCTCCAGATTGTGAAATGCGACAGTAAAGAGACCAGGATCTGGACCCAGACTGTTCGGATTGGAATCCCACTCTGCCACTTAACATTAGCTTGTGTGCCCTGGACAAATTGCTTAATCACTCCGTAACTCAATTTCTTCATTGGCAAAATGGGGAAAAGTAACAGCGCCTAGTTCATAGGGTTGTGAAGATTAAATATATGTAAGCGCTTAGAACGGTGCCTGACCCAAAATCGTTGCTATGTGTTAGCTGCTACTAACATCATCATCAGCATTGCCGTGGTAAATTTGGAGAAGGACCATTCCCCACCAGTACACACTGGATCTTGTACCTGCCCATGTCCCCAAGCAAAGGTGGGAGAACCCTAACCCGCCCGCTCCACGCCCTCCAGAACCTGCAACCACCAGCCACCCCCACCCACGAAGATCTGCTTCCGGGAACCCCACCCCAGCTGCGGGGCGCGCCACACCTGGGGGCGCACTTGAAAGGTTGAGGGGTGCAAAGGCAAACTACGCGCTCTAGAGCGTTGATGCCTACCGCTCTTGGGTATAGAGTGTATTTGGAGTGTTTTCCTACCTGCCCCAGGTTTTTGCCTTTCTTACTGCCGCCGAAAGCCAGTCCTTGGTATGTGCCCGCTGATCGATTGGCGGCCTGGGCAGGCGTCTCCCCGCCCAGGGAGGACTTGATGGAGTTGAGTTTGGCCCGCGAGCTGTCGAGCTGTGAGCTCTCCACCATCAGCACCGCGGCCAGTAGGAGCAGACAGCGGGACGAGTCCTTGCCCCGCATCAACGCGGCCATTTCCCGGCGAGGGGTCCCCGGGGAGGCGCAAAGCCCGGAAGGGTGCGGGTGCAAGGGGAGGGAGGACCCTAACACCGGGCCCCTCACTCGGGGTGCGGGGGCTCGCAGGCTCTGTTCCCCCAACCCTACTTGGCTTCGGGGGCCCAGCACCGTATGAATTCAGTCTCACGCCTCAGACCAGGAGCGAGAGCGACCCAAGCAAGACCCGCTTCTCCACCAGGGCAGGAAGTTCTGCAGGAACTGGAAGCAATCAAAGGCGAGGCGCCTTCTCGCCAAGGAGGCGTGACCCGAGGTGCAAGAAGACCCAGCCCCACAGACCGCACCGCTTCAGTTGCTCCTTGCCCCGCACCACCGCGTTCCCGCCGGATCTCCGCGGTCCAGTTCTCTTAATCGGCTCTGGAGGGCCACACCGGTTCCTTCTCCTTCGGCCTCAGTTGCTTTTCTCTCCTCTTTTCCTTCCCGACCCTTTATGTCTCAACCTTTGCAGGACACAATGATAGCGGGCGCTATTAGGGGGATCAGGAACGCCCCAGACCGGACCCTCGAGGTCTGAGGAGAGCCGAGGTCTCCCACGCGCGCGGGCACAGTCTCGGCGAAGTGTCGCTCCCCGGTACACACCCGGGAGCCTACTGCTGCCGGAGACGCAGCAATGCCCTGGGAGCGGTCGTGCGCGCCGCGCGGTCTCGCTCTCTCCGTTTGCTCTCTCACCGCCGCCCCCTTTGCTTTTTATAGCTTCCCACAGTGGGGTTTTTTTTTTCCTCCGCCCCCAATTCAAGAGTGACAAAGAGTGAAAACGTTTCTCTCACCCCCCCCCCGTCCCCCCCCCCCCCCCTCCTCCCCCCTTGCGCCCCCCCCCACGCCTCTCCCTCTTGTCCCCCTCCCACACCCCTCTGCTCTCCACAACAATTGAGAAAATGGGATTCATTCCCAGAGGAACGTGAGGCCTCCTAATTCCTGACAACAGCTCCAGCGGGTGGAAGGACCTTTGGAAACAGACGGAGGGCAAAAGTGGAAGTGGAGAGGGGCAGGTTGCCACTGCCCTTGGGGACCGCCAGCACCCTTCTTTAGGTTTCCCAACCCATCTCCAGTGCTTGACACCTAGAGGAGCACTAGAAAAGCCCCATAGAAGATTTCGAGAAGTGAGCATCTGGGCGTTAATGCTGCGGTCTGTGTACGCTCAAGTGCCCAAGTTGGGTTTTAGTCTGTGCCTCCCAGTGTATGTGTGAGGCTGCGCTATGTTGTGCCAGGGGGTGCCCAACTGACGTGGACGGGGGCTTTGGAATTGGGGTGAAGAGGACCAGAGAAAGGGGAAAGATGTTCCTATTCTCTCACCCGGGAGACGTTTGGAATTTTCTAGTCTCCACCTTTTGTACCCCCCAACCCCACGACCCCACCACACACGCAGCGTACGTTTCTGTCTCCTCGGGGTTGGGAGAAATGGGGTGCCTTGAGTAGGCTCCGAGGGCTTTAGTCTCACAGCTCTACCGGGCATCTCTACTGTGCCAGGCGGCTGCCCCCTTTGCGAAGAGGAAATCCCAAACAGAAATGAACGGAGGCAGGGAAGGCTTTGAGATCCTGCCTTCCTCAGCTCCCTGCCTCCTAACTAGCCTCTGGGAATTCCCAGGGAAGCCTTTCCTGCCAGCCCCCAGGCTCCCCAGGTCAGATTTGCGTCTGAGAAGGTCGAAGGAGGTGCAGAGAGCGGCTGGGACGCGCGGGCGCGCTGCGCTTGGGGGCGCCAGTGGCAGCGGCCCCGCGGGGCGCGGAAGCATTGGCCGGAGACAAGCTGTCCCGGGCTAGCACAGGGCTCGGGTTTGGGGCGGTTTGGCGGTTAAGCGCCAATGTTTCTAATGCAACGCGAAGGGTTCTTTGGGAATTGCTGCGTTTGTCCTTCTCAGGCTCTAAACGCCTGCGCGCAGAGAAGTTGAGGCAGTGCCACAAGTTGGCAGCTAACGACTAGAGAACAAAGCTGATCTCCCTAACCGCACTCTGATCTTCGGACCCGGGTTCCTCAGGTTTCATACCTGATGCAGATGCACACCAGTGTGTACAGGAGTATACATTCAACATGTCGTCGCTAAGCGAGAACGATAGTGACTCTTTTCTTTGCCCCAAAAGGGCCGAGTTCTAAAGTGTGAATTTATGGCTGGGTTCTCCCAGACAGCACCAGTTTTGCATATTTCCTGCCCTGATCTGTGAGTCTGTCTGGCCTGGAATGCTTCCAGTTGCAGATTTTTTTTTTTTTTTAAACACCACAAGCAAAGGGGCATTAAAACTTAAGGAACCCTCTGGCATCTTTTCTTATCTTTAGATTGCCTTTATGCTTTCCTAGGATAGAGATTTTCACATTCAAATTTTTTTCCACTTTTTTAAAAATATGTCTAGGAGTGGATTTGTAAGGACAAAGGAAGCATGCCAGGCACCAGTGGAGGGCAAGGAAACTCAATTAGTAAGTACTTGTGATTCACTATTTACACCTTAAGGAGGGTATATTGTATCGTTTGCCTTCTTTGTGATATGCCAGTCAGAAAACATTAGAGAAAAGGAGAAAATTAAGTTAAGAGACTATTGGTTTGGAATTTTTCAAGAGTATTTTAGAGCAAAAGGAAAATTCAAAAGAGAGCTAAATATGTAGGCAAGAAACCACTCTACATCCATTTGAAGGTTGTGAATACCCACCATCAGCTAAAGAAGGGAACAAATGAACCAAGAGAAAATTTGAAGATAGTTTGCCTATTTCCATCAGTTCCTCTTTCCTTACTTCCAACCAAAGTTAGATCCCAGATAGTCATACCTAACTCCTGTCAATGCTCTGCTGAAAAGAAAAATGATGTCAAGCTCACCTTATTTACTCTCACAAAACACCTCAGCTCTGGGTAGCATGATACAGATTATCTCAGAGGCTTGCTTACACAACACCCTACAAGCTCCAAAAGCAAATTTTTACACAAAGTTGAAAATCAAAGTTCACTTTTGTGTGCACAAAAGTATGTATGTACGTATGTATGTGTCTCACATACATAAGACTAAATCACACTATGGAATCAAATGCTACAACATACACCATTATACCCGAAAAGGAGGTAAAAACTAATTTCATTCATGATCCAAATGTTCTCTGTAAAATTGTATAACAGGCAGAAAGACACACATAACCCACATGGAGACAAGTAGATATGCATACACAAAATCAACTAACTGCAAATAACATAATCCTTTGGATTACCGTCATAACCACACATGTGTTTTTTCATGTGTGTTTTTATAAGCCTGAAGTTACACACTTCATATTCTACTTGGAAAAACATATTTTTTATGCATTTTGCAATAACATCATTAGGGAGTAAACATATAAAAGCAACACTGCACAGAAGGATAGGGTTTTCTTATTCAGAAGAAAGTGTTCACCTCTACGAACACTTTTTCCTTTGGCCATATTTTCCCTCTTTGCTCCTCCAGTCGTCTTGGTTCCAACAAAAAAACCACAACTGTCTCAGTAGTTGTTTCTGGATCCTGGCTTCCTTCTGCCTACTTAGCCTCAGAGGTGAGCTAAGTGCATACACATCATTGCCTTATTCTTGTTTTCTATCCCACTATCTCTTTCCCTGCATTGGTAACCACTTCCTACATAAGTCTGTTTAGCAGTTGTTCATCCGTTCACGGCATATGTATTAAGTTTCAGGTCTTGAAGATACAAAGGTGCATAAGTCCGGGCCTTGGCTATGGAGAGGTTTGCGGTCCACTGTCAAGGCCTTGCTTCACTGAAATCTGTCTCTCACCCCTCTTGGGAGCCTTCCTCTGTTTTCATTTGCTACTGAATTCTGCCAATCTCTGTCTCTCACAGGGTATCTGGAACTTCTGAACTAGATCGAATTCATGTGACTGTGGAAATAAAAGAAATTAGAGATGTCCCCCAGAGTTTAGCTTTTCTCATAAGTTGCATGTACACTTTTAGAGTGTACAAGGAGACAATATTCCTACATTTGTGGCTGAACCCAACCAAATGACACTAGTTGTTGTCATTTTAGGTTAGTAAGAACACAAGTATGGTATTATGGCAAACTTGGGAAGGGAGAGTATATTTTAGTAGCGCCTTTAGGACCCCGAATCATCTTGTCCACACAGGATGGACATGACAGACCTTCTTCTTGTTGGATGTTAAAAGATTTGGAAAATATGGTTATGTGGGTTTCCCCTCTCCATAGTAAACAAAGCTACCTAGTAGCCTCTCTATTCTAGTAGTACTTGACTCTTCAGATCCTATCACATGAGAATTTCATGTTTCTCACTCTGCCTATAAAATAATAGTCCCATATGTTGCTGTCAATTTCATTTTAAATAACCTTCAGTAAATGTAAGTTAGCACTGGTATTGTGAACATTTTTTGTGTTTGATAGGACTAATTTCCATACCAGATAGGAAAATTTGCATCTCCTATTTGATCCCTGCCATATTTTCAGCTACTAACTCTTTTCTACCTTGATTTCAGGGACAACGAGACCAGCTAATGAGAAAAGGCCTCATCACTCACAGTTGAGGCACTAGCTGTACTTGACACAATCACGCACAAGTGAAATGGTTTCAAGGATTTCACAGTGAATCAATCAGAAACGTAATTCCTGAGCTAATGGCTTGGTTTTTGATCCTTGACATATTAATCATCTTCTCAATACTTTATCTGCCACTCAAATGAGAGAGAATTATTGAACAGATCCCTCCCCTAACACCTGAACCCAACTAATAAAAAGTGTGCAAATATTATAGTAAAAAATTCAAGTGGATGAAATTCTACTGATTCTTGGGCATGCGAGAGACCTTTGGTGAACACCTTTGAGCACCAAGCATTTCCCTTTGCAATGCCCAATTTCTGCTGGTTTTATACACTGCGGATCCTTCCTGGTGGTCCACTTACTCCCACTGCTGAACTCTGGCAGGCTATTTCAAGATTCATCTTTGGAAACTATTACATTTGGCTGTGGAAGGGAAACGTTTAATTCTTAAGAGAAGTTCATTGTAAGAAATGTCATCTTGGTGAGCAAGAAAACAAACAACTTCTCAATAATCTGGACCAGGGGCTTCCAAACTCTGCTTCTTAGGTCTCCAGGGTTCTAGAGAAGTTAAAGCTGCTGTATTTTTTATAGAAAGGGCTCCAGAAACATGACTTTTTAAATGTCTGCTTTTGTATTGTTTTTATTTGGGGGAGAGATGTATTGGGTGATTGGTTGGTTTTAATCAATTGTTAACTGCTAAGATTTGGAAGCCACGGTGATGTAGGCAAAATGTTCCATGAGCCCTCAATCTGCTAACAACAAGATGGATTCATTTCTACCCTGTTATTATTACAGAGTATCTCCAAAACAAACATTAATCAAATGGGGAAACTATTGAAAATCTGGCAGTTTATCCAGTCAGAAATGATTTGGTCACTTGAAGTAGAGAGTATTAAAAAATGGAAGAGGAGGGTAGCTAATCCAGTCATGGTACAGTGTGTTTGTTCCTGTCAGTTATCTGAACCTTAGACTAATGACCATGGAAAAACTTCAACTAGAAAATAAATGGTGGCATAGATTGAAAAATAATGTGAGAACTATTTGCAAAAAATAAGAAAATAGGTCCCCAAGTGGCAATTTAAAATCTGTGTTTGAAGTGTAAGTAGGGCTTGGTAACAGCGACTGTAAATTGTGTTTAGTTTATTTTGGGATGATCATTTTGTAATAGATTCTACCTTTTGATACTGTAAGAATAGGCTACAATGCTCAAAAGCAATTTGAGATATGAAAAGTTAAGATATTAAACTATAATCAACTTAAGGAATTTTATAGGCATCTGGCTTGGAATAAATAGTGGTAATAAAAACAATAATAATAAGCAAAATATATTAAATGCTTACTATGTGCCAGCTGGTCAAGTACTCTACATGCATTACATGTATTATCTCTTATTTGGGTCCCTTAGTTCATGCCATTAAAACAACGTCCAATATTAAAATAATACTGAGCACAGAGTAACTGGTAGCACAGCAGGCTCTCATTTTAGATATAATGTCCAGTTATGGCAACAATGTGGAGCACACCTAAAAAAGGAGAAAATTCCATTATTGCAATAGTACTTAACACTGATTCCCCTGCAGGAGATAATCTTGGTACATGGCTACAAATAACATCAAGAATAGAAGTAGATGAGTACATATATTTCAGCTTTGTCCAATGTTGTAAAGCCTCTTGGAAACTAAGTGATCATTTAACAGAGAACCAGAAAAGGCTCTTTGCTCTAAACATGGTGTCTTATTTTGCTCTTAGTCTGCTGCTATAACAAAATACCACAGACTGGGTGGTTTAAACAACAGAAATTTATTTATTATTAATAAATAAAATTTATTCATCGTTCTGGAGGGGAGAAGTCCAAGATCAAGGTGTTGGTAGGTTTGGTTTCTTTGCAGGCCACTCTCCTTGGCTTGCAGATGGCCACCATTGCCCTGTGTCCTCACATGGCTGTCCCTTTCTGTATTTGGCCAAATTTTCTCTTCTTAAAAGGCCACAAATCATATTGGATTAAGGCCTACCCTAAAGATCTCATTTTAACTTAATGACCTTTTTAAAGACCTTATCTCCAAATGCAGTTACATTCTGAGAGATTGGGGGTTAGGGTTTCAACATATGAATTTGTGAGGGAAACATAATTCAGCCCATAACAGATGGATTTATAGACATAGTGCATATTAAGACATTTGGGCATGTGGGGAAGGAGTAACATTTCTGGAACTCTACCAGAGTTCCTAAACTTAATGTGGGAGATGTGTCATATGTCCACTTAAAAATGTTATTTAAATTTGTCCTATTACATTTTACCTCTGGCCTGTATTAATGATATTAACTTCCTCACCTTCCTTCTGTGTGTGAATTATGGCTGAATATGAACCCAGCTGACTGAGTTTGAATATGATTGTCAAGATTCCACTGGGGCCCTGAAAAAGAAAACAAAGAATACAAGCTATTTGCCAAGAAGATAAGGTCATTTTTACATTTAAAAACAGCACTTTGTTAATGAAAGATGGAAACGATAAAATACAGGAGTATAGGATACAAAAATGAAATCATTGTAGATCAAAGAAAAAGGAAGCGGCTATCAAAAATAGAGTGATCTAGCAATCAGCAAGTTGTTCTGTTACTAACTTAATTTGTCCATTTATTTAATTTGATTTGTTCCATTTACTCAGTAAATTAATAGCCAGTTGGAATCACAGTACCTTTAATTAATTCAAGGCAGTGCTAACTATGTGGAAGCAGAGGGAATATCTGATTTCATTGAAACTGCTCATGAAATCATATTTTAATATATGTGCACTTTGACCACTTCGATTTTAAATTATCAAGAAATCTGAGAATAAGCTCAGATTTAGTTTAGTTTTTGTTGTTGTTCTTTCTGAAATCCATAAAATGCTATTTTTGTTGTCAGTGTCAAGAATATATGTGCAAATTTGTATAAATCTAAGATCAAATAAGATTGAGAAGATAACAACTGTTTGTGTTCTAAAAGTGGGTTAGCCTTGTTTTCCAATGCCAGTGTTGTATTTTAATTAATAAGAAAATGAAATTCTCAAGTCTCTTATCAATTGGCCTTTTAGGTATCAAAATGTATTCTATAAATATGATCTTAGCATGTAATAGAACTGTTCAAATTTTGAAAACTATCTTTTTGTTCTACAATATTGAATATATTTCTTTCCTTCACTTAACACTGGAGCTAGCACTGGGGCCCTTTCTAACATGATAAAATTAGGCATAACATGATAAAATAGGCGAGATAAAATTATAACCTTCTGAGTACTACTTTCAAATTCACAGAATTACCTGATTTTCCTTCTACGTGTTTGCATAATTCCAGGAGGTGATTCATTTAAAAAGCCCACAGTTGTAAGTTCTGATCAAAAGTTATGCTTATTAAAATCCACCACTTTTCATTCTTTTTAGTCAAGTGTAGATACAGTCTGAGACTATTAATTTTAAGTTAATTTGTACACTATGTGCCACTCATTTGTAAAGCACTTTCTTAATATAGTAGACATGATCATCTGCTTTTCTTTTTCAATGGCCATTTAATATGAAAATACCTCTAGGAAACCTCTCTAAGTAAAGCTTCTAAGTAAATCCATACATATGGGGGATGCAAATTGCATCAAGAGTAGAATTCCTGTCAACTGTTAGAAATGGACTTAAAAAAATCAATGATCTTACACAGTAATTATCAGTCTACAAAGACTAGGAGAGGTCCAAGTTCATGCAGCAGAGGGCAGTAATGCACATTTATCAATAGTAAGAAAGATGAAGAATTAGAGATCATTACAAAGTAACTTTTCTGGAGAACCAGTGTTAATTGAAGGGAGAGACCTGACGAAATAATTCATCTATTCTTCCCATGAAGATGTTGTAATACTTCTGAATCCTACATTTAAAAGGATTAAAAAAAAGTCAGAAAGATTTCCTTTACCCAACTGCACACAAGGAGCCATCTTTCTTTGTCAAAGTCGGTGCAGAGGTTGCCCATGTGGCACTAAGTCTACTGTAAAAACTCTTCCAGAAGACTCAGAAACAAAAGCAGATAAACAATGTTGCAAATGGTCTAATGAATGTGCAGAATGCATTGGAAATGAACCACACAATTTAATCTTACTGCCACTTTATTTTCAAACTCTCTCTGGCTACTTGAAAAAAAAAAAAGGACAACAAAACCCAAGGACCTCAGTTCTTACCCTTCCTTTAGCTTCTGTGACTGCCCACCACCATAATAATATTTGCATCTTTTTTCCCTGGCTCTTTAAAATGCTACTTCAACAAGCTTCCTCCCTCCTCATTCACTCTGTCCTGACTTCATCCCGTGTTCTACCGCTTGTAATAAATATCAAATAAAGCAGCCCCACACAAGGGGTTAGTGTTATTCAAAAAGCCTATAGGTAAAGGGCGCCTGGGTGGCTCAGTTGGTTAAGCGACTGCCTTCGGCTCAGGTCATGATCCCGGAGTCCGGAGATCAAGTCCCGCGTCGGGCTCCCCGCTCAGCAGGGGGGGGGGGGTGTCGCTTTTCCCTCCGACCCTCTTCCCTCTCCTTGCTTTTGGTCTCTAAAAAAAAAAAATAAATAAAATCTTAAAAAAAAAAGCCTATAGGTAAAAATTTGAAGGTAGAGTCTGGGAATACATGATGGCATAGTTTTCAAACTCCTCCTATACAAAACCAGAAGAAAAAAAAAAGACACTTAGGATAACAAAACCCAAACCAAACATACAAATAAACACAACCACCACCACAACAAACCCCACAGATGACACCTAAAGTAAAATCAGGCAATAAGGTGAGTGAGCAAAATCACCAGTGGTTATAAGGCTCACATAATATCGATTTCTGTGAAAAATTAATTGAGGAAAGAAATGGGGCTCTAAAAACAGAGAACCCTGAAGTCTATATCAGGTCCTTATTGGAAAGAACACAGCCAGTCTGAGAACAGTAGACAAAACCAGGAGGGAATGAGTTCTGCAGGCTCTAAATTAAAAAAAAAAAAAAGAAAGAAAGAAAGAAAGAAAAGAAAAGAAAATTCCTCAATGAAGAAAAACTTAGGAAAATAGAATCCAAATGAGCAGGCCAGGAACATTTGGGACAAAAAGAAAGAGTCTAGATTAAAATGAGCAAAGGGAGGAAGTAGATATCCACAATATGAGGGTATTTTTTAAATCACTTTAGAAACACAATAGAAGGGGAGTGCTAGAGCAACGTAGCTGGAAAAGCTATTCTGGCCCAATCCTCTCTTGAACACAAAGAGAAACTTATTTGACTTAAAAATGGGCAGTAATAAAAGATTGTGGCCCAGTCCTGTGTGAATTGAATATGTGAAAAAAAGAATATGGACCAGAATAGCATCACTACAAGCAAGCCAAAAAACAATTTCCAATAAACAATTAAAACAGTAACCTAAACTTCTAAAACATGTTAAAGGAAATTTAAAAAATTGAATCTATGAAAGAACAGCATAAATCAGAATTAGAAAACTCTAATCCATGTTTCAAGAAAAGAAAGATGTGAAAAAAAGATGTAACAAGAAAAATTATTTCAGAAATGACATTGAATTGGAAAGAACAAAAGAGCAACATATAGTGCTTTTGGAGAAATATCAGGTGAAAAAAGAGGGAGATTCAATAAATCAAAAGAAATAAGAAAAGGGATAAAAAGAGTTCAAGAAAAATGATAAATATAGAAGATAGGAAGAGAAAATCCAACAAGCTTATAACAGCTTTCCCCAAATAAGAAGCCCAAGTAATGGAAGAAAAACAAAAATAACAAACCTGCTAAATAAAATAATTTAAGAAAGTGATCTAAAATAAAATGAACAAAAACAAAAAGATTTGAAAATACATGTCATACTATCACACAGGAGAAAGTCATCTTTCTTAGAAACATCTTCTAAACTCTTGAACTTGAAAAAAATGTCTTTTGGCAGTGGGACAAAGATCATGTCAATTTCAACAATGATGTTTTATGTGAGGATACAATTAGGTAAAATATTTAAGACAGTGAAAGAAAGAAATGTGAACCAAGGATGTTGAATCCAGCTGAACTAACCATCATGTACAAAGGTTCCAGACAAAATAGTTTGTAAATCCAAAAAGTCAGAGAATATTATTATAGAAGCCCTCCCTTAGAAATTTACCAGAAAATAAGATTTAGACAACCCCAATGATTGGGAAGACATTGAAATAAGGACTGGTACTAAATATGCAATTACCTATGAAATTCAGAATACAGGATGGTCTTCAGAGAGAGGCAGTATTATATAATGGCTATATGCAGTAACAAGTTATATAAGGGAGAAGTGGGAGGAGAGAAAGAGAGAGGTAACAGATAATCTCCTTGTGAATATTGATGTAAAGAAATCTTAAAGTAGTAGTAAACAAAATCCAACTGTCTTTTTAAACAATACACTTTTGACTAAGTGGGGTTTATTCAGAAATGAAAGTTTAGGAAATCCATTAATATGCTCTATCAGTATAATAGAACTAAGGAGGAAAATAATATGATCATCTCCATTGATGCAGAAAAAGCATGTGGCAATATTCAACCAACACCATTCATGTTAAAAATTACCAAATAGAATAGGAGTTATATATGTGTGTGTGTGTATGTATATATAATGTAAAATACATAATTTTACCTATAATGTAAATTTATAATATATAATATATATTTATATATGTAACTTATAATATATATATATCCATATATATCACAAAAGTTAACATCTTTACTTCATAGAGAATCACCTGATGCTTGAATAAGAAAGTCAGAAATAAGACAGGAATGACTAAAATCTCCAGTTATTGAGCACTGGGTCATTGGTAATAGTCATTCAAATGAGCAACTGAAATCAATTATAGCCATAGAATTAAAAAAGTTAAACTATTTCTTTTTTTTTTAAGATTTTATTTATTTATTTGACAGAGAGAGACACTGTGAGAGAGGGAACACAAGCAGGGGGAGTGGGAGAGGGAGAAGCAGGCTTCCCGTGGAGCAGGGAGCCCGATGCGGGGCTCGATCCCAGGACCCTGGGATCATGACCTGAGCTGAAGGCAGACGCTTAACGACTGAGCCACCCAGGTGCCCCAAAGTTAAACTATTTCTATTTGCAGATAATGCAAGTATATATCTGGAAATTCTCTGAAACAAAATTTACTAAAGAAGCAGCTTTTAATCTAAATGTCCAATAATCGCTAGTCTTTATAATTAACAAAAAATCATTTAGAAGTTATAATGGAAGAGAAGACCCTTGTCAATTGCCAAAAGCAAATAATACAATTCTTAGGTGTGAACGTAACATGAAATGTACAAAATCTAAGTGAAAACAACTAAAACTACTCCTGAAATATTAAAAAAAGATAGACTGAATCAAATGAAAAGTTAGACAATAGTCTTAGAAGACTCAACATTATGTCAGTTATACCTGAATTAATTAATAAATTTAATATAATCATAATAATCTGTCATGTTTCTTTTCCCCTGAAATTAGGAAAGTTGATTTAAAAGTGCATTAGATTGAATCAAAAATCTTTTGGGAGAGTAAACAAGAATTGTCAGGAAAACTCTGAGGAAAAGGAGTAGTAGTTGGAGACATGAAGATAAACCTACCATAAATTAAAGCCTCTAAAATAGGCATTAATTGGTTATTGGTTCAGAAACAGACATACAAACCAATGTGACACAATAGAAAACTCAGCAGTATACTCAATTGCATAAGGACATTTAGTATATGATAAAAGCAGCATTCCAAATCTATAGGCTAAAAAATTGACTTTTTAATAGTTGATTTAAACAGATAGTCATCTGAAAAAAGGTAAAACTGGATCTATTCTTCACACTCTAACAGATAAGTTCCAAATGGATCAAAAATTTAATTGTAAAAATAAATAAATAAAACAATGCAGGAGGTTAAACAAATGTATAGACGAACTCCTCCATAAACTGATTTTTCCATAACCAGGGAAATACTCTACTGATTTAAAATCAAGGTCTAATAAAGGGAAGGACTGGAAAATTTGATTTCATAAAGATTATCTTTTTTCATGGCAAAGATCACTATAAACAAAGCCAGAAGATTAATGATAAACAGGAAAAGATATTTACATCTCACAACAGAGGCAAATGGTGAGTATCTCTAACGAATAAAGAATTCCTAAAAATGGAAAAGAAAAAGCCCAATAACTCTATAAAGAAGAAAGCCTAGAGATAAGAAGAGAAAGTTTAGAGAAAAAATTAAATGGCTCCTAAAAATGTGGAAAAAATGCTTATATATAATAAAAGAAATCAAAATTAAAACTATGCCAATATATTATTTCTTGTCTCTAAGATGGCAAAAATCCAAATGTTTGACAATACCTCTACAGCAAGTCAGTCAGAAAACAAACACCATCATACATTGTTGAGGGAAAACAAAATGGCATTATCCCATATGGAGGGAAATTTGGCAGTCTAGCAAAATTACACGTGCATGTTACCTTTGGCTCAGTGAGTAATCCCACTTTTGGGAATCTATTCCAAAGATATGCTAGTAAAAGTAAGAAAAGACATAGACATGGGTATTTATTATGGCACTATTTATAATATCAAGAGTTTAGAAAGAATCTGGGCGCCTGGGTGGCTCAGTTGGTTGGGCGACTGCCTTCGGCTCGGGTCATGATCCTGGAGTCCCGGGATCGAGTCCCGCATCGGGCTCCCTGCTCGGCAGGGAGTCTGCTTCTCCCTCTGACCCTCTTCCCTCTCGTACTCTCTCTCTCTCATTCTCTCTCTCTCTCAAATAAATAAATAAAATCTTAAAAAAAAAAAAAAGAGTTTAGAAAGAATCTAAATGTCTATAAGCAGGGCCTTGGTTGAACAAACTCAGGAAATATCCACAATGGAGTCCTATGTATCTATAAAAAGGAATTATATATAATTCCTATATATATAATATATATATTATATATAATATATAATTTAATTATATTATAATATAATATAATTATATTAAAAATAATATATATTTTTACATTACTATGGAATGATCTCCAAGATACATCATTAAGTGAAAAAAAGCAAGATGGAAAACTGTGTACTATCATTTAACAAAGAAAGGGCAGGATACAAATATATATCTGCAGTTTTATCTCTAAGTTTTTGCTTAAGATTTAAAAAAATAAATAAAGACAAATCACCACAAAAACAAAATAAAGAATAGGAATAAGGTGGAGGGGCCCATGAATATAAACTAGTCTTATTTCATAAATTTGGCTATGTAACTATATAAATATTTTACATAACTATGAAATATTCGTTATTTAATTATTTTCAATAACCAGATTCTTAGTGTTAGGGTTGGTATCATTATCCTGAGACTGTGCTGTGGCTTCTATAGGACTGTAATTACTTTTGCATGGTGGGGGACCAGGCTTTTTGATATTGGAGGAAGGAGAAACAGATGTAAGATCCATGAGGTTAAATACAAGTAAACTCTAGACACTGGAATTTAAATTTGCAGTATCACTATTAACTTCCTACTAAAAGGATCCAGGACTCTTCACAGAAAAGACTAATTGCAGTTCTGAAGTAGGAAATATACAAAATCAGCCTTATCATCTTGAAAAATCAGATAACCAGGAAATTATAAAAAATTGGGATGTCCAAAGGATTTAGGCGCCTGAGTCTCCACTGGACAAATGTGCATCAATAAGGAAATTAACTGCAATATATTCAAACTCATAAAGTAGATTTAGACCCATAAATTCATAATAATATTTAAAAAAAAATCATTGGTCACCCCTGGATGATGCAAAGTAACCAGGTTATTATTTTGAAAAAAATGATAAAAGAGAAAAAAAATAAGCATCTATTCTGTCTTTGCTATTCTTATACCTCAGGATAACCAAATAAATTGTCAAGAAATTATCTTCACATAGGGGTTAATATATGAAAGATAAATGATAGAATATCACCATTTGACAATCCCTAAGGAGTTATAGAATCTAGGCTATTATCATCAATGGTTGATAACATTACAGAAATTGAGGCAACCAAACACATGTGCTGCTTGACGGAAATACATATTACCCCTTCTCAAGTTGTCTGGCTAAAAAAATTGAATCTGAATCTGATCAAGACTCCAGATCAAAGTAAGGATTTTCAGATATACAGGAAACGGAGGAACATGTTAAAAAGCACCAAGGAGATGAACTCAGTAAAATCCTTATCAACCCTTATCATGTGCAAAACTCTACAGATTAAATGACTCAGTTTTTATAAACGCTGGCAAGGACAACAAAATGCAAGTAAACAAAGATGATGGAGGAAGAAATCTGTAAGTTAGAAGACAATAAAGACACATTAAATTGTAATTCATGGATCTTGTATGAATCTTATTCAAGCAAACAAATTTAAAAATTTACATGATAAATATGTGATAAATTTCGAAGCTATTGTTAATTTTTAAAGTGTGATCATGGTTCCTGTGAATGAGTTTTCTTAGAGCATTCTTATCTTTCAAGGATATAAACTGGAATACTTAAAAGATGAGATGGCTTTATGTGTGGGATTTGCTACAAAATAATCTGGGGGAGGAGTGAGTGTGTTGGGATATAAATTAAATCTGATTGGTCACAAGTTGGTAATTATTGAAGCCGGGTGATGTGTATTTGTGGATTTATTATACCCTTCTCTATTTTTATAGCTTTGAAAATGTCTATAAATAAAAGTAACAACAACAGCAATAACAATAACAACAATTTTAAGACAAAACCTCCAATTATACAAACAGGTGGACTTTGAAGCAAAGTGTCTTCATGAATACTGATTATAGCATTTATATTCCTCTAAAGTCTTCAAGAGAGTTGAAAACATTAAAACATTGGGTCTGTAAGTGTCCTAAAGGCCTCTTGAGGAATTAACCTCTTTGAAACTCTTCTGCAATAAGTTGGCTTCAATGCCTCTATCCATATATATTTCTTACTAGGAGATGGACCTAGAATAAACATGTTTTGACTTTTTTCAAGTGGCATTTGATTTAAAAAATTCTACCCTTATATTTCAATAATAACACTTCAGACAATATGTCCTGACTTATTATTTTTGAGGGGGGTGGGAATAGTGTACTTTTATTGGCTCAGATACCAAGGCAGTGCATTTTAGAGTGTGAAACAGATAATGGTAATGCAGGTCCAGAAACTGGAGAAAAATAAAGGAGGCTGTTCCAGAAATAGTTGTGTATGAAGATCATTTCTATACAAACGTCCAAAGTAATGCTATTGGTATTAGAGTTGGTTTTACAATTGAATTGAAATTTTTAAGAGGAAGTTTACATATAAGTGGAAACTTACTCAATTCGATGCCCAGACCCCCACCTCTTTCTCAGAGACCCCCTTTCTCTGAGAATTGCCTCTCCTTCACAGCTTTCTTAGCTGCAGGGCAAGGTCTCCAGGGGTCATGATGCTAAAACACCACCTGTCTCCCAGACTATAGTAGATGGATTTGGTGTCACATCTGACTCAACACGATAGTTGGTAGTGTTTGGTTCTATTGGTAGTGTTTTCTGTCTTGTGGAAAGAAAGGAAAAAAAGTCAGTCCTTAGTGAGATAGATTGATACAGATGAGCAGAAAGAAATGGAAATGAATGATGGGGAGAGGAGACTTATTAGATGATGTTAGAAATGATTGGATGGATGGGTGGATGGGTGGATGAATAGGCAAGTAGATATAAAGAGAGGTATAGATGGAGCAATAGAGATAAATGAATAGTTATAACATGCAAATATCTACAAGTTACACAGTTAAGTGATAAAAGCATAATGCAGAAAAATGTAGTATAACCATGTAGTGTAACCACGTACATACACAAATTGAATATTTAAATAAAACTCAAACTCCTAATGCTAGCTTACCATGGGCAGGGAAATGGGAGGGAGTGAAGGAAAAGAACTGGTGCATGGTAGATTTTTTTACTATATATATATTCCAATAATATTTCATTTTTGTACAGCTTATTTGTATTTTTGTTTCATTTATGAAAATGTAAACATATATTCAAGTATTACATGAGCAAGTAGAAAAACTAAGTTTAAAAATATTAATATCCAAGAAAAACTGAACAAGAACTCAAGGCCTAAAGGGAAACAAAATCTGACTTTAAAAGTAATTAGTAAGGGGCACCTGGGTGGCTCAGTCGGTTAAGCGGCTGGCTTCAGCTCAGGTCATGATCCTGGAGTCCTGGGATCGAGCCCCACGTCGGGCTCCCTGCTCCGCGGGAAGCCTGCTTCTCCCTCTCCCACTCCCCCTGCTTGTGTTCCCTCTCTCGCTTCTCTCTCTCTCTCTCTGTCAAGGAAATAAAATCTTTAAAAATTTTTTTAAAAATAAAAGTAATTAGTAAAATTCAATCAATTAAAAAAACCTATCAACTCAACTTTACCACTAAAAAAGACAAGTAATAGTGTAAGACCCATTTTCAGAATGTAATATTTTATTTCCTTTCATAGACTGCTTTCTTGTGTTTACTTAAGATGACACTAAATGAATTGCTATTCTCTAAGCATTCACATTCCCTGGAAGAAAGAAGCCATAAATTGTTTCACTTAGTGGCAGAGGCAGGACTGGGAATAAATACTCAGGACAGAAAATCTAAAATATATTATTGTTATCAAGAGTAGGGACTCTGATTTTCTGTTCTTGTAATTTTTTCCCAAAATACCTTAGCTCCATCCACAGGGCTTGATGTTGACAAATGTTTATGAAATAAATGGTCATACATATAATTACAATTTCTATTTGGCAAGCACACTTAGTAAACACTGAAATCTAATAAATTTTATCAGCTACTAAGTTATTCATAATGATGCAATCAAAGCTTTTCATTTATTGAAGATTCAGATCAATAACTGGTTTGCAGTTGCCCAGCACATCAGCAGAAAGTCCAAATTGAATTCCATCTTCGGATTTCACTTGAGCATTGTTTCCAACAAATTCCATTTGATAGTTAGGTCTGCACGTTTTCCTTCTTGGACGCTAGAGGGAGATTGTTTGCAGTTATCCACTTTCAGGCATATTTTTTAGCATGGCTATGTCCTTTTTTATCATCATCCAGTCTGTGGCTACATCCAGTCACATATGACGGCTTCATATCCTAAGGTCCCATCAAGAAAACATATTTGTAAAAACACTCTTCTAATATATGTGGCAGATACCAATTTAGAAAATAGTTCACATTTATTTATAGAATGAGATTCTAAATTGAAATAAATTTAGATTTATTATTAAAATAGGTAAAAATAACATCAAACCAAAGTAGACCACAGCTCAGACCTTGCTAATTTAATCATATTTACAAAGCAAAATACATTTCTAAAAAATAGAATAGCTAAACTTTTAGAACCTTAGAGGATATAACCAATTTGTACTAAAGCATTTTGGTTGAAAATATATAATAACCTCTGGGTTCTCATTTCCTCTACTCTCCTCCTTGTTCATTCATCCCAACACACCAATGCCATTGCTGTTGCTCAACCCTTAAGACACAGTCTCACTTGGGAACTTCTCACTGGCTGGTCGCTGTGCCCACAACTTCCTGCCAACAACCGTGTGTCTCATTCCCTCAGTGGTTTCAAGTCTTTGCCCAAATGTCATCTTCCCAGTCAAGTCTACTCTACTTAAAATTGCACTACATAGCCCTCCTTGTCTCTGTTAACTTACTCTGTATTATATTTTTCCTATGGCATTTATAAGGTTCTATTATTGTATGTATTGTGCTTACATATTATATGGATTATTTTTTATGTCCTCTACTCACATATAAGCTCAGCAAGGGTGAGGATTTTAGTCTATTTTGTAGATCAGTGTATCCCAAGCACTTTGATCAATGCCTATGCTTAGAAGGTACTAAATGTCAAAAGACATAATAAATCATCAACAATTTAATTCAATAAAACATTACTTTACACTTGAATTTAATAATATTTTTATGATTGCAGTATCTGTTATTGAAGTGAGCTCTTCCTATCCAGAAAAACTTACAAAGATAATAACATTAACTCTCTTTGACACAGAGTCTTACTCCCCAAACACTGATGGATAGCTATCAAATCTTATCTTCCATGTGGTTTGCAACTTGAAATACCTTTATTTTTTTCAACACCTGTGAATAAGAAATCCTTTTGTCATTTTTTTCTCTTCTCTTACATCCATTATAATTTATCTGTGTTTTGCCATTGGGGTTGCAGAAGTATAAAAGATGGCTTAGAGCCGGAATAACCATAAGCAAAATTGTGAAGTTAGACCAAGTAAATCTTTGATGCTGTGCCAACAAAAATCATCTAATATTCTATCTCCCTTTGACACTGCCCCTCAGAAAACTGTTTTATCACTAGCCATCAATTAATCTCTGCTAAAGCACCAACTCTGAATAGCTTAAGATATTACCGCTCTAAGGGGATATATGTGTTTAAATAAATCTGGAAACCTCCAAGACCCCTGGGATCCAAAAAAATACATTTCTGTGTTAGGTAGTGGGAGGGAATATTTGGACTAAAGAGGAAAATCACCAGGCACTCTGAATCATATCACATAAAAGGTCTCAGGTCTTAAGACTATGGCTAGATGAATGATTTTTGAATTGGTGGATCCCATTTGAAAGATAATAATTATCAGTGCCTAAGAACTTACAGGTCAACAGAACATAATTGACAACAAACAAGCTATAATAACTTAAGTGGGCAGATGAAGTCAGAATAAAGACAGAAATGGATGAAGTGTTGGGTAGATTTAGGGGATATCTTTGCTTATGCCTCCCAGCCCCATCTGTCCCCCTTCTAGTAAAAGCATCTTGGTTATCTTTGGGAAACTACCTACCCCCATTGCCCCATTCTTTCTTCATGTGACCTCACTGGCGGACATGGGACCCAGACCTAGGAACTCAGAGCATTCTATTTCTGGTCACAGAAGTTGCTTCTTAGCAGTATGGTCAGACATTTGCTAGAAACATTAAGAACAAGAAATTCTCCTTCTGCCAAGATTTCTTAACTGGCAGGATGTAAGATAAGGAAATACCTACACGAGAAAGAAAACTCTACAGGGGAAAGTGAAGTCAAGAGACAAGAGAGAAAGATTATTACTTATTGTTTGAGCCAGACCTGAAGGCCAGATTAGAGAATCCTATTTATGAGAGCCAATAAATCTTCCTTTTTGTCTAAGCCATTTCAAGGTTGGGTTCTTTTTTCACTTGCAATCAGAAGATTCCTAATACATAAAAATACATATATTGAATTTAGAATAAACAAGAACACAATTTGGAAAAATCCCAGTCTAGAGACAAATAAGCATACTTTCCCTTAAGTTCAGGCTTGACACATGCCAGAGTTTGGGTTTGATTGGAGACAAGAAGATGTTTGAGAATTTATTAGAGAATATCTGATATGATCATTTTGCATGATAGGTATCATGTAGAGAAAAAGTGCTTATGGTTTTCTAATATGGAAATACACCTGAAGATTGAAAGGTTCTCTTTCAGCAGCATGGTCAGACATGCATATATTTTATTATTCACATACTTCGGATCTGGTAATTTTATATGAAATGGAACTGCAAGAGAATCTCTTTTACTCTTTTGACTTATAATTCCCCTCAGGTATTATTAAATTTATAAATACCTTTTGATTTTTAAATAGCTCTCAGGATTATTAGGTTGCAACTGACAAAAATTTACTAAAGCTTGCACAGAAAATTTGAAGCAGATAGTGAAAGAAATTTGATAGTAAGAGTACAATGGGCAGTCTCCCCAGGATCTGAAGGTAAGCCACAAAGCTGCTTTAGCTTGCTCACACCACCCAGACCCCAGAGCTGAGAACCAGAGCACTCCCTCTGCTTTACACGGGGCTGTCTCCTATTCTTGCCTGGCTTGGAGCTTCTGCTTCATTCTGCTGCTTCTTTCTGAAAACCACCTTTCTTTGCTGACTTGCAGCTGTCTTCTCTCCATAACTGGATTTGGCCTTTTTTTTTTTTTTTTTTTTTTTAGAACCAACTTCCATTCACATCACTCCATGATCTCGGGATTCAGTTTGTCTTAGCTGGATGATTCACTCAATTTGAACATTCTAAATTCCAAATTCCTGGCGAAAAGAATCTATTTGGATCCCTTCAGGGGCGTGGTCACCTGGTATAAAGGAGCTCCCTAGGTTCACCATCCCCCAAAGTGGAAGCTTTGAGTGGGAACAGGTATTTTTCAGAAAGGGTGTGAGCAGGGAGGTAATGATCAGTTTTTCTCCGGCAAAAAGTAAGATAAAAACTATTCTGATGACCACAGAAATACTTACACATTCTTTCTTACTGGAGAAACAGGATAAAAATCATAAGAGATGGCATTAAGAAATAAATCATAATGATTTGAATCATAAATTCATACTTCAAAAGTATTATTGAATGATTTGCATTCCATACAGAGGACTTTGGTTTGCATTAAGAGTAAACTAAAGTATCTTAGAAGACTGATTACACATGTTTGAAATTATGCAGCCCATTATGTCTTACAACAGTATTACCTGTTTAGCATTCATTGGTATGTGGTATAAATATATGCAGAACTAAAGATTTTAGAAACAAACCAGAGATTACATTCACTCTGATAATTGTTTAGAGATGTTGGTTTTACTGGAAACCTCAGGGCAGGGGGAAAAGGGAAAAAGGGAAATGGAAAAACATCAACGACTAACCTATAAGATCAATAGAAAAATTTGAAATTGTTTCTGATGTTTCAATGGACACAATTTCTCAAGACATCATAAAATAATTTAAAACATATTCATATTACTATAGATAATATTTATCTAAAGCAAAGAAATTATAACCATACAAGATTGAACGTGTCTGATTTAGTTTTAGGAAATCTTTATGACCTAATATACAAAGCAATTTTGGAGGAAACTAAAGCAAAAAATTCAAGCTCTCCAAGGTCTGATATTTTTTCTGAAGTGTGACATATTGAAATAATCTCTACTAAAATGAGTACTGATGAGGCAATTGAGTAAACGGTATAAGTTCAGAAGATGAAAGAGGCAAATGACGTATTGAGGAATCAATCATATAAACCATGTAAAATAGACCACGCAATACTTGTTATAACTGGTTAGGGTTCCTATACTGCTTGGTATATTACACTTAGGAAGGTGTTAATAACAATATTTTATTAATAAAGAATTGGCAATTCAATTTAAACATAAAAGGATTCTTCTTATGTTTAAAGATAGACAAAATTTTGAGAAAAAGATTGATTAAAGTAGTTTCAAATTTTTTTATTCCTTGAAGCACATACCACACCGTCTTTGGTTTGCTTGATCTCTTTAGTGGCCCAAAGATCGATGTTTTTAGAGGCCACAGTGAGAGTTAGAAGTTGATTCATCCCTCTAACAAGTCAGAACATTAAGAAACCTCTGACATAAACTCTTATCAACCTATCATTCCACACTAAGGTGAGTAAGTGATCACTGTAGGAAACAACCCACGATCTTTTTAAATGACAACAATTCAATTTCTGAGGAAGAGGACCTCTTTTTCCTAATGAATGCCACATATCTTTTATAGGATTAAAAAAATGTTAGAAGTCATTTAATTAATAAAATGCAAAATTGCAAGAAAACAAAGTAGATACTTCATAAATTTATAACAGTGGTCACTTCAACGAGATAAAGCATTTCAAATGACTAATAGCTTTTGGAGGGCCAAGAAATGCTTCCAAGCAGAGATGACATTTGAACTGAAGTTTAAGGAATGAATAGTCATAGTGAAATGGAGGAAGCTGACAAGCCACAGGAACAAGAGACATTGAGCTGCAAACATACAGGAGCTTAACAAACAACAAGGATTGCTGAGGAGGTGGAGCACAGAACCTCCCCGGGACCAATGAGAGGTGGTTGTAAAAACAACACTCCCAGGGAAACAGTCTCTCAGGAGTGGGCAAGAGAGCCCCACTGACCTCTTTCCCAGTTTCAGCTGTATCCAGTTATGTCCCTGGAAAAGTTGGATCTCCTTAAACATGGGCAATGCTGAACTTCTTATGTTCAGAGTATGCTCACATGGCTGGCTCTTCTGCTGAAACCATGCCTTCCCAGGGCATGAATGTGTCTCAGCCGAGTAGGTATCCTTAGCTCCTAACACCATGAAGAACACTGAAGGTACTAAATAAACGTGTTTAACAGATAAAGAAGGAAACAAACACTAAGCAGTAACTTTTTGCTATTTATTATTCTTTTTTCTATTATCATTGCTATATATTATTTCCTATTTATAGAAGGACTTGCATTGAAACTTAATAAAACGTGGCACCAAAATATAGCCCATTATATCATTTTTATGGTTAAAACCATGAAACAGAAACACATGAATAATTCATGGTTTAACTTCCTGATTTATTTGCCTAAAAATAATAGGATCTTGGTCTGCATATCAGGAGCGCTTGGCTACTAACTAGGTATGTAACCCTGGACAAGTAACTTAACCTCATCCTTAAAATGACAATTAACATTAATATCCCTTTAAACTCTATTAATATAACAGGGTGCAGAGATCATTGTACTTTAAATATAATTTTAAGCATTTAAAAATATTTGCTTGTGGGCGCCTGGATGGCTCAGTCGGTTAAGCGTCTGTCTTTGGCTCAGGTCATGATCCCAGGGTCCTGGGATCGAGTCCCACATCGGGCTCCTGGCTTGGCGGGAAGCCTGCTTCTCCCTCTCCTGCTCCCCCTGCTTGTGTTCCTGCTCTTGCTATCTCTTTGTCAAATAAATAAATAAAGTCTTTAAAAAAAATAAAATAAAAAAATAAAAATATTTTCTTGTTTGTTATGATTCAGGATATAATTTAGTTCTGAATAGGGAAATTAATTTCTGCCTTTTTGCCCAAACTGCATGTAGAAAATTATTTGGCTCTTACTATTAATATGTGGTCATATTATTAATCATTTTGATATTATATATATATATTTGATATATATATCTTATTTTATTCTCTCTCTTATGAGTATAGGAAAAACTTGATATTCTAATGCAGTTACATTCAAAAGTTTATAAAGTAAAAAATTAAGATACAAAAGTTGAAAAGAAGGATGAGAGATAAACAGAATTCAGTTATTAATTTTTATATACTCACCTTAACCTTCTCAAAAAAATTAAGGTGGTTAAACAAAACATGGTACATAATAGTCCAAAGAACAGCCTTTCTGTATTTGCTAAATTTATCAGAGGAACAACCAAGAGAAAATAAATCTTTTAAATATCAGGCTAGATCCTCAGGGGTAACTGAATCTGGGATATTTATATAGAGAGAGGCACCGTATAGTTGGATAGAATGTGTCATTACAGGAAAAGTAAATAACTGAAACACACTCAACAGGAAAACATTCATCAGAAAAGGCAGAACAGGCAGGAAACTTTTCACCAAGAGCTTAACACTGCACGTAAAACAGAAGTAATTCATTGCCAAGAGTTTAACGATTAAGAAACATAACAACACTAGCTTCTAAAAGTAGAAAATACAAGCACTCTACAAAGAAAACTTTTTCAAAATCATGGCTTAGCCAAATAGTTATCATTGATCACTTATTGTGGACATGGACAGGTAGACATATTTTCAAAAGGGGTTGACCAAAAATAATAGTAATGATTCAAGAAGTCAACAATTCAGTTCAATAAGTAATTGCCACATATAATTCAAACAGCAGCTCTCAATACAAAGGTGTTTACAGCACAGTTTTACCCCCAGTAGCCACAGTCTCAGAAGGGAGGCAGGTGTGCAAAGAAAGAAGTTACAGTATGGTATGGTAAAGTGAAAGATTAAAAATATGCACAGGATGCAGAGATAGCACAAGAAAAATCACAATTAAGAGTAATTACTTCTATAGGGACCTGGGGGTGGGAAGGTGTAGAACGCTTCCCAGAGGAGGGGAGTTCTGAGATGAGTAGTTCAACCAGAAGTTCACTTTCTCCTACTTCACTCTCTATATTTCTGAAAAGATCATGCTTGTTTGGGAAAATGAAAAAGGATCATCACAGCGGGGTTTGATTTTATTCCTTGGCAAGAAATAAAGGGAGAGTACAAGGGGCCAGAAATCATGGTAATTAGAGGAGGAGGGCCAGCACTTAAACAGTCATAACAACCAAAGAGGAAGACTTTTAAATCAATTTTAAATTGAATTTACAATCATTATGAAGCATTATTTTTCTCCTTATCTTCCAAAAGGATCTAAGGCTGCCAAATACAATCAAACAAATTTATCCTGCACATTTGTTTCTAGTAAAGTGAAAATTGTTTATATAAGGTGTCTCACTTTCGATAGATGGTCAGGAGCATGACTGGTATGCTCTTAAATATTCAAAATTCATTTTCAGAATCAAAGACCTATCACATGCTCTCCTACTGTATGCCTAAGATAGCCTCGGAGGATAAAATAAAAGAAGTTGACTGATTATTTCCCAACCTAATTAAACTTACAACCACACTAGGAAAACATATTATATGATCACAGAGCAAATTCAAGGTAAAATCTTTTTATAGGTAATCTGTATAATCACAGGAAGAAAAGCATACATAGTACGCTTTGTATACTAAATAAGGGAAAAATAATTTTTGGATAGTATTGTTATGACAATAATCAAAAGAATATAGATGCAGGTCTTTATATCTGGATTTAAAGTTATCATATATGGAGTGTCTATTATGTACCAGGCACTTCATCAAGGGCTGCATATACATTTTTTCATTCAATCTGTATCACATCCCTGCAAGTAACTGATACTATATCCAATCTATAGATGAGGGTGAAATCTGAACCTCAGACATACTTACCTATCTTCAGAAGCTTCACAAAAGCACAGGATTAAGTTCATGAGGTTGGCGGAAAGAAAAATGGGGCAACTTTCCATGTAGATTAAATAGTCTAAAGCAAGATGACCGAGGAATTTAAAGTGTAAATTCTGCCCTTTTTAGATCTAGGAAGACAGCAAGCACTCACAGGCAACTAGTCAGGTCACTCCATGCCCTACTCTCCTCCCCACTGTGCTTACCTTTCAAATTTTCAGAATCCATGTAAGACTAAAGTCAGACACCAGTCCTTTGACTAAGGAAGCCCAAGGATCCTGGACACAGGGTATATAAGCTGTGGGTATGGATCATATATCCAAAGAGTTCAATATCCAGCATGGTGTGGAACCTTCAAGTTTCACCTATACAAGTATAAATATTTGGCCTGTTCAACCTGAAGGAATAAAGCATTCCATGAATAATGGAAATATTTCTCTTCCTGCTATTTTTAAGGATCTCAAGGAAATCCATTAAACAGCTAGCTTTCTCTCAAGAAGAGAGGAAAGACACATTTATTTTGACAGACTATCTCTTCTCCAGATACCTGCTATAAATTAGTAACTGTTTCCCTAACACAACTCCAAATTCCCCAAACCAGAGAAGACAGTTTTATTTCTTTCCCTCGTGTACATTCATTGTCTACATCAAGCCCCGAGTGGTGGTGTTTAAGCATGCCTTCTGTGACCACATTGTCTTTCAATGAACCTCTTTAAATTGTTGCTCAAACTTCATAATTTCATGAAATAGAATTGAAATTTGTTGGTTTGGAGTTATTACATTCTTAATTTTATAGGAAGCTGAATGTGTTTGCACAAGAGAAAGAATCTCACCATAGACAATAGATTCATTACTAAAATATTCAGTGCTCGTCATTTTTTATGTTTGCATTCTCTTCTAACAAGGATTCTTTAATTGAACATTTTATGAAATGATAAATCATTATATATAATATGCCTGTGCCCTCCTCCCATCAATTTCCATGCTTTGCTATTTAAATTTTTACTTAGATTGTTTTCAATCAACATAAATTCTAAGTGTTGGAGCAGGTTTGGAAGGCTGGCAGGACCAGTTCTGAATCTCATGGTTTTTGTAACAGTTACATTTCCTATCTTGTAAATTCTTGTGGATGACTGTGTTGTGCAGCCATGGCACTTGGAATTCCATCCACGAGTAAGAAACGTGACAAACATCATTTGCACCACCTCCCACTCTCCACCTCATTGTACACTCAGACTTCTCCAATATTCTTTAAGCTTGTATGTTTCCAGTTTAACATTTTCGTTAATCCAACTGACGTTGTTTCAGAATGGCTCCCAAGAAACTTAACTATTGGAAATAGAGTTACCCTCAAAATGATATTGATAGTTTGAATGAATGAGACAGTCAATCTCAGAAACTTAGTATTTTAGTCAGTTTGGTCTGTTGGATGGCTTAACCAACAAACATTTACTTGTCATGATTCTGGAGGCTGGAAGTTGGATATCAGGGTGCCAGTGTGGTCAAGTTCTTGGTGAAGGTCCCCTTCTTGGTTACGTCCTCACGTGGCCTTTCGTTTGTGTGTGCACGTAAAGAGAGAGAGATTCCATGTCTCTTCCTCTTTTTATAAAGGCACTAATCCTCATCAAGTCCCCACCTAATTAGCTCCCAAAGGCCCCACCTCCAAATACCATCGCATTTTGAGACATTTGTCATAGAGAGATACTTATACTTTTTTTTCAGCCTCCAAGATAAGAGAATTGTAAAGATATTAAAAAGTGTCCTATACAAGGTCCATCGTCAGAAATGATAGTGTGGAACTTAAAACCTTTTAAGAAGGGTTCTATCACAACTAGGAAGTACTAAAGAGGTTTTTTTTTTAATTAATTCAATATGAAAATAACTCATATTTTTACCAAGATCTCTTCATCACTTCTGAATTAAATATTTAATTGCATTGAAATTACACTTAATTCAAAGTAATATATAAAAAAGTAAATTTATCAACCAACATGGATATAAAGATTTTAAAATATCCTAATTTTGCTTAGTAAACCCTTTAGTTTTGAAGCTTCTTCCATTTTCCTGTATTTCTAAGAAATAGAAGATCTGTAGTATTATAATTGCTCTATTATTAATTCATTCTTTCAACAAACACATACTTCATACCTACTGTATACCAAACTGTTCTTGACATCTTCTTATGTAACAGTCTGCTCTTTGGTTACTAACAATGGGTATCTTGGCAAGAAATACTCTGATTTACAGGCTTATCAAATGTATATATATGCATATACACACACATATATACAGATATGTGCATATATACCTATATGCATATATACACATATCTGTATATATGTGTGTATATTGTATATGTGTATATATGGGTATGCATATATACATACATACATATGTATGTATACATATACACCCATATATACACACACAAATATATATAGAAACAGACATCACATACAGCTGCTATCTGGTTTTAGTATTAATAACAAGAATCATAAAGAACTTCTATCATTTATTGAGTAACTACTACATTTCAAGAATGCCTTTAAAGACTTTAGAGGATCAAACATAGTCTCACATTTAAAAATGAGAGAATCAAGTCAAAGAAAGATTAACCTGTCCAAGTTTCACCTACTGAGCACAAAATTATGAGATGGCCACAAACAATGCCCCCAAAGTCATTTACTGTACATTTCAATTACAAAATCACATAATCCCATTCTTTTATCATAAGAGAATTCTGGAGGGGCAAGGAAATTGATTTATCATATTTGGATTTGAAATAACTAAAATTCCTAGTCAGTTTCTCTGCTGGTTACAGAGAGTTTAAAGCTGAGGCTAATGTCAAAACTCATGCGGTAAATTGTGAAATTTGATATCCTGATATCCCAACAGAAGGGTGGAGGAATCTTCTAACATCAAAATTCCTATTGATGGTAATAGCATTTGCTCATTTAAGTATTGAAAAATAACTGTCCAGTCACTTTGTGCCAGAAATACAACAGTGAGCAAGAAGACATGGTCTTAGACTGTTGAAGTTCTGGTTCAGTTAGTAAAGAATTGAACAAGCAAGTATGAAATCTGCAATTTAGATAACTATCATGGGAAATTTCAGGATTCCTTAGGGAGGGAAGAGAAATTTCAGGAAACTTTAAGAAGAAGTTGTGATCAAAAAGTTTGGAATGTCAGAAGAGTTCTCCTTAATAAAGTAATATCGAAGCTGGTATAAGATGGATTGCATCAAATCAGGTAAAAAAAAAAAAATGCTGGAGCGGTGGAAGGACACTTCAAGCAAAGGGGACCACCGGAATGGGGTGGGAAGGGCTTACTCTGTTAGTGTGATGTAGAGAAGAGCTGGGTAGCTGGAGGAACAAAGTAAAAGAGATGGAGTATGGTGGGAGTGTGGAAGAAGATGTAGGCAGAAGCCAGATCATGCAGGCTATCTCATGGAATTAGCACTTTATTCTAAGAACAAAGGAATACCATTGAAAGGATTTACTTAGAGGAGAAACTGGAACAAAAATAACTTGAAAAGTCCAGTCTGGCCACATTGTGCAGAATGCTTTGAGAGAGGAAGGAAACTAGTAGGGAAATTAGAATAATCCAAGAGAACCATAAAGGACGGAAGTAGGATAAAGGGAACAAAATGACCACTAATGGACAAAAGCTGGGATGAATTTAAGGATAGGCATGAGCTGGTCCACAAGAGGTGGGATGCCACAACCCCAAGCCTAGAAGATGGAAGTAACAAAGTTTGTTTTTATAGATACACTCATCAATAAGAGATAAGAAGTAGAGGGATATGACACCTAAGGAATTCAATAATTTGGGTAAATTAGACATTGAGATTGTCAGTTAAGGATAAGACAGGACAAGGTTAATAAGAGATCTCAGGAGAATGATAATACTTGAAATAGTTACCAATGTAAACAAAAATAATAATAGCTAAGAATTATTGGGCACTAGGGATTGTTTCAAGTACCTAATTTTTTTTTTTAATTCAGAGCAGCTCTGTAAGTCAGAGAATTTTACCAGGGCTACTTTGGGAATGAGGGAATTTAGAGACCAGAAAATGAATTAACTTTCCTAAAGTTCCACAATTCAATGCTCTGGTTTCTCTTCAGATCGCATAAATCTTTCACCTTTTACTAAAGTTCCACAATTCATAGTTGGTAGCATCAAGATCAAAATCCAAGCAGTCTGGCATGGGAGTCTGCACACTGAACTACTGTACGTAGGCAGCACAACTGATCAATCATGGCGACACCACCAAGAGCCCACATCATAAGTGTGTGGCAGGGCATATCTGCCATGACAGTGCCAACATAGTCTGGAGTGACTCTTACACTTCCTTCCTGAACGTTTTTCTTTTCACACTGAAATGAAATATTGAAATGGGTAACATTTTCTGAAGCTGTATTCTCCTTTCACCCTCTGTTGCTCTCTATTTTTCTATCCAGGATCTCTTACTGTTTTCCTATGAAAGATTCTCAAAAGTAATATAGTGTA
>NW_027397066.1:87845293-87952975 GCF_003265705.2 Callorhinus ursinus
TGAGCCGAAGGCAGTTGCTTAACCAACTGAGCCACTCAGGCACCCTTCCTGTACCATTTTAAGCAAGGAGTGCATGATTTGAAAATAAAATTATATATGTATATATATATGTATATATCATATATAAAATTATATATGTATATATATATATATCTCATACATATATAAAATTATATATGTATATATATATATATATATATATATATATATATATATATAAAATTCTCTGTCTCTATTGCTCTCTCTCTGTCTCTCCCCCTGTGTCTCTTTGTCTCTCTCAAAATCTCCATGCTTTGACAAAGTCCGTGAACAGCTGAAGATGTAGTCAATGATACCATGATCCTTGGGCTGCTGAAAGAGACCTTGAGCAAGACCAGAATTTCAAAACTTCTCTCTTCTGGGAAAAAAAAAAAAAAAGTAAGATGCTAATTCAGAGAAGATTTTATACATGACTTAGTTGTACTTCCCACCAAGTTCTTTGCAGTGGGTATGTAATAGTTATATGGTTTACAATCACAAACTCAAATATGCAAAAACTGAGCTTTTTTAAATGGACCTCTGACTGTGAATTTAACTCCTGCACCCCCATGTTCAGTGAAGGTGGGAAACTCAAGTCTTGTTCAAATAAAAGTAAACTCAATCCTTGCTAGATATTTGTCATATAAAGAAGGGAGGGGTTTTAATACAGAAAAGAAACAAGGCAGAAGATCATAGGGGAAGAAAGGAAAAAAATGAAACAAGACAAACCAGAGAGGGAGACAAACCATAAGAGACTCTTAATCTTAGGAAACAAACTGAGGGTTGTTGGAGGGGAGGTGGTTAGGGGATGGGGTAACTGGGTGATGGACATTGGGGAGGGTTTGTGTTGTAGTGAGCACTGGGTAGTATATAAGACTGAAGAATCACAGACCTGTACCCCTGAAACAAATAATACATTATATGTTAATTAATTGAATTTAAATTAAAAAAAAAGTTCTACTGCAGTGGGGCTGCTAAGTCTGAGGGGATCTGTATTTTGTTCTTCACAATAGTGAGTGATATAGAACTGTAAGAACATTGTATGGCGACAGATGGTAGCCACACTGGTGGTGAGCTCAGCATAATGCGTAGACTTGTTGAATCCCTATGTCGTACACCTGAAATTAGTGTAACATTGTGTGTCAACTACACTTAAATAAAAAAATCAATCAATCAATAAATTTAAAAATAATAGTGATATAGACAACGTGAGGAACTCACAAACTGTCTAAAAGTTGAAAAATTAAGTCACGTGATTGTCTGTTCTCTTCTAAACAACCTGAAATCCCCCCACCAAGACATGAATTCCAGAAAATGACTGACAACAAACTCATCAAAATACATTAATGAATGAATGTTCTAGCCCCTGTGCCTAAACAGTGCCTGGAAGATACAGGTCATTCAACATGTATTTGTCAGATTTATAAGTGGATGAATAAATAAAATAATTTTAAAGACAAGAGTTGATTAGTTTCTTGGGTAAAATACGCATTCACTGTCAAAAAGGTATTCTTGAGAGCGGAGTTGTATGGCCTGCTGTCGTTTAAATCATAATAAAATACCATCCACTTCACTATAAATGATGACTGGATACAAGTAAAAACAGAAATGTAATACCACAATGAAAACACACAAGGTTGGCTCAGTCGGCAGAGCATGCGACTCTTGATCTCAGGGTTGTGGGTTCGAGCCCCATGTTGGGTGTAGAGATTACTTAAAAATAAAATCTCTAAAATAAACGTGCAAAGAATTCAATGGTTGTCAACAAAGCTGTTTCTGATCATTACCCTAGTTTTTTGCAGCATGCACCTGTGGGAATATACGCTACCCTCCTCTCCTGCCACACAGGTTAAAAAATTTTTTTAATAAAGACTGTTCAATATCTTTAACTTTGCATTGTCTTTAATCAAGACAATCATACGGAAAGAGGTGTGCTTTACTTTTTTGAATATACATAGTTCCAGAATCTCTCCACATTAAATATTATATTTCTGTTTGTGGTCACTTTATAAAAGAGGTATAGTTCTATCAGGATCTTTTGTTAAAGGTAATAAAGCTTAAAAATGATATAATATTTTAAATATCCCATCTCCCATTTGGAAGTATTTATACTGACAGGCAGTTCCTTTCAATGAAGTTGGAGTGGAGAGTCATTGTACATTATCTCCAATGTGGTCTGGCCCCTCACACGCTGTGGCCTCCATCAAGATGCAAGACCATCACAACCACTCAGAAGACCCATTACTAAACTGTAGTTTCTAGTTTCCCTACAACTACGGTACGTGGGTATGGATATAGCTTGCCGACCTTCTTTTTAACTTTTTTACTGATAAAAGTAAGTCCTTTCTCACTCCACCGTGTTCTCTTTTTTTCTCTTTTTAATTTTTGCTAAAGAAAAATAACTTTGTTCTTCTTATTTTCCTTTGGAAACAATTCCAAAAAGATCGCCAAGGATTGCTTTATTTTGGTGTTGTATCCAAAAGAATTTTCTGCTTATCTGTAGGGGTAGAGACATAAAAAGTTTCAACTATTTTTTTTAGCCTCTTTATACAAAACAACGATGTATAATCTCCAGGCTGCTGTGAACATGAAAGTATGTGTCATTGATATAAAACTTCACATTCCATTTTTTTCCCTTATTCCAGCTAATCAGTTAGTAGAAGGTCACCAATTAACCATCCGATTTAACATTTTGGAAGTAGCCAAATAAAATGTAATAAAGGAAAAAGAGAAAATGTCATTGTAGGATGTGGTTTACATGAGATGTTTTGACCGTACTGTTTGTAAGAGAGCACAAGCATTAGTCAAGTGCAACCAATTAAGCATGGTGTTCATTACCTCTTTCTTCAGATCCAATTGTGTTTAAATCTTTGAATTATGTGCAACGGAGAGGGAGAATGTTGATAGAATAGGAGTTAGATGATTATTGCATAACCATTTCAATGGATTCACCCAAACATCCTCTCTCAATGAATCCTGAATGATATTTTTAAATATATATTGTTCTAGGGGAGGTAATGAGAGAAATCATCATATATTCTTTTCTCCAAGTTCCAAAAGCTGTTTAGTAAAGATCCTGTCTCCTTGATGGACCTCAAACTTCCCTGACAGTTGAATATACCCTGTAACAGAGTATCTGTAAAGCAAAAATGTACATAATATGCTTTCCTCAAGCCCACATGTAACAAATAAAGATATCAAATGAACTGACATTTCTGCATTACAGTTTAAAATAACATCCTGTGTGACTTCTATATGCTGTGTTGTTAGCTCGACTTCAGATTTTCTAAACACTGGCTTTGCTTTCAAAGAATAATGTTCCAGTTCCTGTACTGAGTGTGTGGAGACTGGTTCGAAAGCTGGGGGGAAAGTTAAGAATGTGTGGGTTTTGGCTTCAGAATTAGCCATGCTTTAGTGATCTCCTGCATTAAACTGTTTCTTATTAATAGATCATGCAGCTACCCACCATTCACCCTCCCCTCTTCCCCACACACATATCTGACACATTCTCATAATCAATAGCAAATGTTCATTCTCAAAGTTTCACTTTTTTTTTTCTTAAGCCCACCCAGACTTTTCATTGTGATACAATGAAACCATCAACTATCCAAATTTAGTGTTTGGGGTAAGGTATATAAAATAAGTGAGTGTATTTGGAAAGTATAGTTGATACTTTTGAAATAATATAACATTTATTGGGTTTATTCTTCTCTCCAAAGACAATGAAGATTTATCCTGAACAAATAGAAGAGAAATATATACCCAAACCCCCTACGTTACTATCTATTTTAACATGGAAGGAGGTCTCAGCACTAAGTCATACATTTTTAGCAGTAATTTAAATGAGATCACAGACACCATGACAATAAAATTTGCATTTTATTATATTGCATTTGACACTGTAAACTTTTCTCAGATACAATTTAGTTTCATTTCAAACATGTTCTAGACAGCAAAAAGGTAGAAGAGCAAAAGGCCACTCCAAGAGAGATCCATTCTTCCTTCCTTCCTTCCTTCCTTCTTCCTTCCTGCCTTCCTTCTTCCTTCCTCCCTTCCTTCCTTCCTTCCTTCTGTTTTAAAGACAGAAAAATCCTTCCCAGGACCCTCAGTAACTGAGTTCACTTAATTCTCACTAACCAGAACTGCATCATCATATGGCCACTTTTAGCATCAAGGGAGGCTGGAGAATGGGTATTTAGTATTCCACTTTGAACAGTATTTGTGTTCTCAAACCTTACTGTGCATCAGAATCACCTGGGGTGCTTACTAAAACACTGATTGCTGGACCCCACTCCCAGAATTCTGACTGGGCAGGTATGGGGAGGGGCCTGGGAATTTGCAATTCTAACAAGTCTTCAGAAAAACCTGCAGCTGCTGCTCCCAGAACCACACTTTGATAACCCCTGCTCTACACTAAAGGAAGGCAAATGTGAAGGGCTTTGGAAAGGGTTTGTGGGTGAGCTAACTTACAGTCCCTGCCCCCAACACTTAGCCTTTGTTGTTGGATCAGAAAGTACATGTACATGAAGACCTGAGGAATAATAAGGGGAAATGTTAGAAGAAAGTGTTGCCTAATGTACAAAGTCCTCATGGCAAGTGAAAGCTTAGCATAGAGAAGAGGATGTGGAGGACAAAGCCTGAGGGAGCAAGAGGTGAGGGATGAGAGGAGAATCCAGAAGCAGGGACCTCTGGAGTTACCTAAACCCCCCAGGGCAGAAACTGGTAAGAAACAGCTCCAGGATTTGGATGCAGATGTCTGGCACTAGAATCTCCTGCCTCTCTACTGAAGAACCAGTGAGAAACTTTAGATAAAACTTCGCAGAATTTTTCGTTGTGCAGGAAAAGATTTATCAACTTATTTATTATATAATTTCCAAACAGTAAAACAAGACAAACTGAAGGGATAACATATATGAAGATGAAACGGTTGATATCCCTATTCAAGATCATATTTCTATCAATCAATAAGAAAAATATAAACACCCAAAGAAAATATGGGTAAGTGATCAATACTGGAAGTAAAAATGGCCAGAAAATATGAACTATGTCTAATCAAAGAGAGAAACAGATCTTAGAACCTAATAGAAAAAAAAAATGGAGAAGGTCAATCCTTTGTAGTTCTGGGGCAGCTCAAGCTCTGGGTTGTCTTTTTCCAGCTTGGGAGGGAAACAGGTTCACCACTGAGGGTTCTTCAAGGAAGAGCCTACTGTGTCATCAGCCCTAAGACCACCAGGGGAGCTTTGCTGATACTCATATGGAGACAGACCATTTACAAAAAGATAATCCATTCTTGATCTCAGGACACAGATATTCAACACAGTATTGTTTATAGGAAAAATATATGAGACGGCTTAAAGTTCAAAAGTAGGAGATTGGTGGGCAGATTAACTGTAAGTTATACAATAGAATGTGATCTAAAGAATAAAAAAGGTCAGGCATGTGGAGACTACTCAAGTGGTTTGTAGCTTGGTGTGATTTGGCTTCATGGTCTCACTGCACACACCACAATTGAATGAAATTCTTCCCATAGCCCGGGAGCTTATAGCCAATCACAGAGTGATATAGGGAACCGATGGAATAGTATGCTAATCTATTGAAAATGGTGTTTATGAAGCTCTCTTAAAATCTGTAAAGCTGTTTACCTTATAAAGTTCAGGGTACCAAATCTGGATTCTGTTTTCATGTATTAAGAACTTTGGTGTAAATTTTTAAATTCATAAAAAAATAACTACTAAAGAGAAATACAAAAATTTATATTTATATTTAGTGGCAAACTTTACGATTTTTTTTCTTATAATTGTCTGTATTTTTCAACATTTGTGCAATAAGCAGATGTTGGTCTCATAGTATTAAAACTGTTAATATCTGTAAAAAGAAATCCCTATCAAATGCTGGCAAATTTAACTACCTAATTTCAGCAAAAATAATTTGTTCCTTTTTTTTAAGATTTTATTTATTTATTTGACAGAGAGAGAGAGAGAGACAGTGAGAGATGGAACACAAGCTGGGGGAGTGGGAGAGGGAGAAGCAGGCTTCCCACGGAGCAGGGAGCCCGATGTGGGGCTCGATCCCAGGACCCTGGGATCATGACCTGAGCCGAAGGCAGACGCTTAACGACTGAGCCACCCAGGCACCCCATAATTTGCTCTTAAAAAGGGAAAGTATGAAAGTTTCTATCAACATATTTCCTTAAAACATGAATAATGTTATAAAGATACTTATTATAATGCTATTTTGAAATCTGTGCCAGTTAATAAGAAATGACAATCCCTGAGCAAAAACATTTTTAATAATAGAATTCATAAATGTGGCAATTTATAATAGTATATGAACAGTTACTTAGAAAATACAGCCATAAAAATAATATTAGCAAGAAAAATGTTAAAATGACTAGAAAATTAAGAAAATGTTTATGGTAATTGAAGCTGGGTGGTAATTACATGTGACCAGTACCCTATAATCATTACTTTTTCATTTTTGAAAAAATTTCATAAGAAAACATGTTATGAAATGACTCAAGTATTAAAAAGATTCAAGTATTAAAAATTACACAAAAGCCATATAAAAAAAGTCTTAAGATATACTGAAGGGCATAGAAGACTTCAATATTTAAAAATGCAGAACTCTTTTTGGAGTTAGGAAAAGGTAAATATGACAAAAATCATAATTATGCCAAAATGTCTTTTAAAACTCAATTTTATGGGGCACCTATGTGGCTCAGTCAGTAAGCATCTGCCTTCTGCTCAGGTAAAGATCCTGGGGTCCTAGGATGGAGCGCCACATTGGGCTCCCTGCTCAGCAAGGAGCCTGCTTCTGCCTCCCCCTCTGTCACTCCCCCTGCTTGTGCTCTCTCTTCTCTCTCTGTCAAATAAATAAATAAAATCTTTTAAAAAATAAAATAAAATAAAATTTTATCCCAAACAAAATATCAACTTGACTTTTTATTGGTATGATAGAAAATAAACTGTAGGGTTTTTTTTAAATAAATATACAAGAAGACCTAGAAAACCAGGAATGAAAGAAGAGTAATGAAGTTATAGAGTGAGCATGTCGCTCATCATCCAAACCAGGACACTTGATGGGAAAAGACACATTAAAGCTAACTAACAGGTATTAACTGATCTACAACAGGTGTACACTGGGACTGTTCTGGTTAACTGGGTAGTGTGATCACCCTAGCTACCAACCTACTAGATAGCCAGATGAAGTTTAATATTAACAATGGCAGACAAGTTAAAGGAGAAAAACCAAAAGAGCCAAATGCACCTGGGAATTTAGTATATAATCAAGGTAACACTGCAAGTCAATACAATTAACAATGGATTATTCAATAATGTATTGAGACCCATGGTTGCTATTCTGTTTCCCTTTTGCTCATTTATAGTATCTTCTACACAGAGCTGCTAGAAGGATTCTTTATGAATGAAAATGAGTTATGTCCATCTTCTGTACATTACCTTCCAATGGCTTCCCATCTTACTCACATGAATTAACAATGAATTCCTAATTTTCTGCCAATTTTTACATAATCTAGACACCCTCCCCAACTATCTCATTGACCACACCTCTCCTGTCTCCCTTTCAGCCACAGTGGTCTCTTTCCATGTCCTCCAGCATGCTGAGCAACAACCATCTCTGTGCCTTTGCTCAAGCTGTTTCATTTTTTTAAATGTTTTATTGTTATGTTAATCACCATACATTACATCATTAGTTCTTGATGTAGTGTTCCATGATTCATTGTTTGTGCATAACACCCAGTGCTCCACGCAGAACGTGCCCTCTTTAATACCCATCAGCAGGCTAACCCATCCCCACCCCTTCCCCTCTAGAACCCTCAGTTTGTTTTTCAGAGTCCATCGTCTCTCATGGTTCGTCTCCCCCTCCGAATTACTCCCCTTCATTCTTCCCCTCCTGCTATCTTCTTCTTTTTCTTTTTTCTTAACATATGTTGCATTATTTGTTTCAGAAGTACAGATCTGTGATTCAACAATCTTGCACAATTCACAGCACTTACTGGACTGTTCTTCCTCCAGATATCCTCATGGCTTACTCCCTCTATCCCATTCAAGTCTTCACTGAAATATCATCTATCAAAGAATCTTTCTCTAAAGATCTTAAATAAAACAGAAACCCCCATCCAATAATATATTTCCATTCTACTGAATCTCCCATACCTTGCTTTATTTTTTTCTTTATTTACTTATCACCACATGATATATCATATGTATTAATTCTCTCACTCCTCATTACTCATTAGAATATAAACTTCATCAGTGCAGAATCAACTTACTGCTGTATTCTAGCACTTAGAACAGAGTCTGGAACAGAGCTGGTATGCAATAAATACTTGTTGAAAGAGTAAATGAATGAATAGTTGAATGGATATTAAAATAATGCTAAGAAGTTAATTAAAAAGGAACATATAAATGGGAAAATTACTAAGGCTCATAAATAGGCAAATAAATAAAAACAAATACAAATGGATGATAGTATATATAAAAATGACTGGACCTAATTCATACTCAAAGAATTGTAAATAAAAATAATATAAAGTACCATTCATTACCTCTCAGACAAATATTAAAACATTGAATGAAACGCAGTTTTGATAATGGATAGAAAAATAAGTGCCCATTTTCATACAGAGTTGGTAGAAATTATCATTGGTAAAATCTCTTTGAAGGGAAATTTGTCAAAATTTACCAAAATAAAATGTGCCTATTACTCTACTTCTAGCAAAGATGACTAACTGGTATCAGACTGGTCCTCCCAATGAAACAAATAGGAACTGTAAAAAATATATGAAATGAATGCTTTCAGATACTGAACAGAAGCCAGCACAGGACTGATCTTCAAGAAAAAGGAAAGAACAGAAATGATCAGTAGGAACACCTGGAGTGTTGAGCCCAGAGGTACTTTCCTGGGTCTTGTTGCAGGAAGAACATGGTGATATTCTGAGTGAAAGCAGAAGTAAGAGTGGCAGGGAGGTTGAGGTTGCTGAATTTGGGAGGCGAAGCAAGGAAATGAGGGAGTACCCAGAAGAGTTTTGGAAGTCTGATTAGGGGTCTCCCTGAGTCTCTGGCAGAATATAAAGTTGCTATGAAAAGAGTGAAACCCCAAAGAAGCTAGACACAGGATTCAGGATACACAGGGCTGAGAGATACACACATGTAGGTGAGCAAACGTGAGGAGACCTTGTTGAATAACCAGGACATTCACCACAGACCCTGGAAGAAAAGGCTGAACTAGCCCTAGAGCATAGGTTGCTGTGTACTCTCCCTAACAAAGTATAAAAATACTTGAAAGAACCAAGTTGATCTGCAAGTAACTGATCTGTCTGCCTGAACAAAATATATGTTCTAGAAATGAAGACATGAAAAACCAGATTCTCAACAATGTAACATTCACAATCACCAGTATCAAAACAAAACAAAACAAACCACAACAGACCTTACTGAATGCCAAAAAGCAGAAAAATGTGACCTAAACAAGAAAAAAATTAGTAATGAAATGAGACTGAAAGATGGCAAAGATGGTAGAATTAGCAGAAATAGAGTTTAAATAACTATTATAATATGCTCAAGGATTTAAAGAAAAATTTAATGAATAAAATGAGTAGAGGAACCATCTTTAAAAAATCAAGTGAAACTTCTAGAGGCAAAAAGTATAATACCTGAATTAAAAAAATTCACTGGACAGATTTAACATCAGATTTGACAGTGCAAGGAAAATGAAGATTAATAAACTTCAATAGGAAACACTTAAATGAAAGAATGGGGAATTATGGGGTATTTTGAAAAAGAAATGAATAAAGCCTTCAAGACATGTGAGGCAGTATCAAATGGTCTTCAAATATACAATTAGCATTCTAGGATGAGGTGGCCTGGAAAAATATTTGAAGAAATTATGGCCAACACCTTACCAATTTTGATGAAAAGTATAAATCATAGATCCAAGGAGCACAAATAATCCAAAGCAGGATAAACATGTCTGCACTTGTGCACATGCACACACGCGCGTGCAGACACACACATACACACACACTACACTAAGAGACACTATAATCAAATTTTTGAAAACCAGTGATAGAAAATCCAAGTTCCATTAGGTTTTTCTAAAGAAGACAAGCTGATTCTAAAATTTATATGAAAAGGCAAAAAATCTAGGATAGCAAAAACATTCTGAAAAGAAAAAAACCAAAGTTGAAGACGTCAAGCTATTTCAAAGCTGCTATTAGCAAAACAGAGCAGGCTGACAAGAATACACAAAGAGATCAATGCAACTGAATAAAGTCCAGAAATAAACCCACATGTATCTGACCAATTAATTTTCAACGAAAGTACCAAGGAGTTCAATTGAGCAAAAAAGTTTAAAGAAAAAAAAAAAACATTGGGGTGCCTGTGTGGCTTAGTTAGTTAGGCATCTGACTCTTGATTTTGGCTCAGGTCATGATTTCAGGGTTGTTGATCCACACTGGGCATGGAGCCTGCTTAAGAATCTCTCTCTCCCTCTGCCCCACCCACCCTTCTCTCTCTCAAAAAAAAAAAAAAAGTGCCAAAATATTGGACACTCCCATCGAAAAAAGTGAAGCTCTGTGCTTATCTGACAACATACACTGAAATTAACTTAAAACGATTTTAAATCTAAAAGTTAAAGCTAAAACTGTAGAACTTATAGAAGAAACCAAAAACTTCATCCCTTAGTTTAGGCAAAGATTCCTTTGCAAAGAAAGTAACTTCACAATCATAAAAAATATTCATAGACTGGTCTGCACCAAAATTAACAGCTTCTGCTTTGAAAAATATCATTAAGATGAAAGGCTGGAGGTAATATAAAATAGAACAATCACATGGGAGAACTACTTGTCAGTTTTGTATAAAATCTGTATATGCCTACCATATAAAACACAGCAATTCCACTCCTAAGTATGTACCCAAAACAAATGATATTATATGTCCTCCCCCCAAAAAAAAGTATATAAATGTACAGAACAGCTTTGTTAATAATAGCAAAAAACTAGAAACACCCAAACATCAGAGGTAAGTACATAAACAAGTGCATATAGATATACTCAATAATAAAAGGAATGAAGTACTGACATATGCAACATGGATGACTCTCTGAAAATGAATGCCCAGTGTCAAAAAAGATATCAAATACAGGAGACTACTTACTGTATGATTCCATTTAGATGAAATTTAAAATCTGGCAAAACAAATCTAGAATAATAAAAATTAGAGCAGTGGTTGCATGGGGCCAGGGTTGGGAAAGGGATTGAATGCAAAGGAATACAAAGGAACTTTGTAGGGTGATAAAATATTTCATTTCTTGATTGTGATGATGGTTACATGGGTGTAAACATTTGTTAAAACTCATCAAATTGTACATTTTAAATGGATGCATTTTATTGCATAAAGTTGATTTTAAAAAGAAAACATAAAAAATCTTACCTAATGAACTGACGTATTCATAGTGCAATTTGTATAGTGTAATCCACATTTTGTAAAAAGGAAAAAAAATCTGTATCAGTGTGTATGTATGCATGCCCCCCTCCAAACAGTTTGACAGAGATTAAAAAGGGAATGACATTTTCTTCTCCAGATAATTTTTCATAAAATATAAATTCATGTGTCATTTGTATAATTAAAAAAAATAATATTTTTAAACCTTACCAAGAATAAAGGATGAAGGAAAATAGGGGAATTTAGAAATCTGGTCACCAGTGAGAGCCCTAGTCCAGTTTTTCCACCCTAATACAAAGAAATGTATATGCCCTTTGTGGCAAAAATCCTACATTCACGAATTTTTAATAAATATACTTGAAGAAAGTTTGCAAAGACACATTTAAGATGATGTTAACTTTTGTAGCAAAATCTAAGATACATTTAAATGACTATTTTGGGGGGTGAGTTAAATTAAACATGGCTATCTCTATAAAGTTATTTGTTTGTTTTTGTTTCTATTTTCCATTTTATTTTTATTTTCTGTAGAATGCAAAGATTTTGAGTTTTATTGAGAAATAATTGACATGCATTACTATATAAATTTAAGGTGTACAGGATGATCATTTGATTTACATATATTATGAAATGATTACTAAAATAGGTTTAGTTAACACCCATCATCTCATAGAGATACAAGAATAAGAAAAAAACAATCTCCCCTTATGATAAGAACTCTTAGGAGCTACTCTCATAACATAACAACTTTCCTGTATATCACACGGCAGTGTTAGCTATAGTCATCATGTTGTACATTACATCCCTAGTACTTCTTTATCTTATAAGTGGAGAGAGTACCTTGGACCACCTTCCTCTCTTTCCCCCTCCCCACACCCACCTCTGTTAATCACAAATCTGATCTCTTTTTCTATGAGTTTTGCTGGTTTTTATTTATTTATTTACTTATTTTTTAAGGTTCCACAGTAAGATTATACAGTATATGTCTTTGTCTGGCTTATTTCACTTAGCATAATGACTTCAGGGTATTGTTGCTTTGTTGTTGCAAATGGTAGGATTTCTTCTTTTTTTAAGTTTGGATAATATCCCATTGTATATACACAATTTCTTTATCCATTCAACCCCTGATGGACACTTAGGTTGTTTCCGTGTCGTAGCTATTGTAAATAATGGTGCAGTCAACATGGGAGTGCAGATTATCTTTTTGAGTTAATGTTTCATTTCTTCGGATATATTTCCTAAAGTGGAATTGCAGGATCATATGGTAATTCTATTTCTAATTTTTTTTAGAAGACTCCATACTGTTTTCCATAGTGGTTGTACCAATTTCCAATCCCACCAACAGTGCATAAGGATTCCCATGTCTCCACATTCACGCCAGCATTTGTTATCTCTTCTCTTTTTGAATGGCCATTCTAACAGGAGTGAGGTGATATCTCATTGTGGTTTTGATTTGCATTTCCCTAACGACTAGTCATGTCCAGCATCTTTTCATGTACCTGTTGGCCATTCATAAATCATCCTTCGAAAAAAAATTAAAGGTCCTGTTTGGGACTTTTGCCCATTTTTTAACTGGATTGTTTGTTTTGGGTTTTTTTGCTATCGATTTGTATGAGTTCTTTATATATTTTGGATATTCACCCTGATCAAATTTATGGTTTGCAAATATTTTTTCCTCTTTTCGTACGTTGTCTGCTCACTTTGTTGATGGTTTCTTTTGCTGAGCAGAAACTACTTTGATGTAGTAACTTGGTTTTTTGTTGTTGTTGTTGCTTGTACACTTTTTTTTTTAAGAGAAAAAATGAAAGAAAGAGGAAGGAAGGAAAGAAGGAAGGAAGGAAGGAAGGACGGACAGAAGGCAGGAAGGAAGGAACTGCTGACAGGAAAGATCTAAAAAATAAAATTGGCAAATGTGTATCATATTATTGAGATTCAGAAAGAAACACTATAAATCACAATATCAACATTAAATTTATTTTATTTTTTTTTAGGTCTGACTTCTTCTTCTTCTTTTTTTTATTATGTTATGTTAATCTCCATACATTACATCATTAGTTTTTGATGTAGTGTTCTATGATTCATTGTTTGCATATAACACCCAGTGTGCCATTAGATTTATTTTTAAAGTTTTTTAATTAGTTGTTTCCTACAGTGGAACACAAATGATTACAAAATGTGGTAGGAAAAGCACCTGGGTGGTTCAGTCGGTTATACGTCTGCCTTCCACTCAGGTCATGATCCTAGGGTCCTGGGATTGAGCCCTACCTCGGGCTCCCTGCTCGTTGGGGAGTCTGCTTTTCCCTCTCCTTCTGTCCTGTCCCCCATTTATGCTCTCTCTTGCATTCTCTCTCTCTCTCAAGTACATAAATACAATCTTTTTTAAAATGCGATGGGATCCATAATACTAAAGTAAAATTATGTGAGAGTTTATAGCTAGGATAATGGAAAAAAGTGAAATATTTCTTCTCTTCTGTAAGGTATGATTCTTTCTGAAGAAAAACAAACATTAAGGAAGGTAGATAAAACCAACTAAGTAATGAACTACAGTCAAGCAAATTTTGATTACAACGGATTAAACCATCCTGTTTGATATGAGGTTTCATTGCTCATAATGTAAAGTTCATAAGGAATGCAAAAGTATTGGTAGATATCTTTTTTCCAAAATTACATACAATGTATACAAAAGGGTCACTTATGTTTGAAAGCCTTAAAAATTAATTCTTGGAAAAGATCCATTTCCCAATGGCATACATTGTGCAATAGATGGAGCCCAGGCTATGGCTGACAGGCAATTTATGTATATGAACAACTTTTTAAAAAGCAGCAACAGATGTTTTAGCAATTCATTGAATTATGCATGGCAACAATTGGTCTCCAAGAATCTTTCTGAAAGGGTCCACAAAATAATGAATATTATTAGTGCTAGTAATGAAATTAAGACTGATTCTGTGAGTAACGATGATGAACTATGTAGATGCTGAAGAATAATTTAAGTATTGTGTTCTGCATATGGAATTAAGGAGCTCTCCAAAAGACATTTTCTTAAAAGACATTTTTAATGAATTTTTGTAACAAACTTGTTATTATTGTAGGTTTTTACTCAATTGGTTAACGTTTTAAAATCAAGTTTGTGGGCACCTGGGTGGCTCAGTTGGTTGGGCAACTGCCTTCGGCTCAGGTCATGATCCTGGAGTCCCAGGATCGAGTCCCGCATCAGGCTCCCTGCTCGGCGAGGAACCTGCTTCTCCCTCTGGCCCTCCCCCCTCTTATGTGCTCTCTGTTTCTGTCTCTCTCTCTCATTCTCACTCTCTCAAAATAAATAAATAAATCTTTAAAAAAAATAAATAAAATAAAATAAAATCAAGTTTGTAGTCATATGAAATAATGTGACATATCTTCAAGATACATTGAAAAGTTAAATGACATTGTTCTAGGACTACAGGGAAATGAGATTTATTTCATTAATATGAAGGTTATCATTAGTTTTCTTGGCAAATTTACATTATATATAAATAGTGCCACTCTCTGAGAATTGGCACAGTTTCTATATGTTCAGCAGTATGCAAAAAATACACTAATCATTCAATATGAATTTACACTGCACTATCAGATTAGACAATTTGTGTTTCAAAATAGATGTGGAACATGTTAGTACTATTTATTGGAGAGTTACTTGAGCTAAAAAAGGACTGGCCAAGCGTGAATTAATCAATGCAATCATGATAGCATGTACTTGACCAGTGGCACAATTTTTGGTAAACTACTCAACCTCTCTAGAGCTCAGTCTTTTCATCTGAAAAATGGAAATGGTAATAATGCATAATTTAGAAGTTTCTTTTGAAAATTAAATAATTTAATACATGTGAAGCACTTGGAACTGTTTCAGGCACATAGCAAATGCTTAAGAAATGTAATCTCTTTTCACGAATATATTATAAAGCACTTTATTTTTTAATTTTTAATTGCAGGATAGTTGACATATAATATACTAGTTTCAGGTGTACAACATAGTGATTCTATAATTATATACATTATGAAACGCTCACCATGATAACTGTAATTATAAAGCACTTTAAATGATAGTACTATAAGGCACATTAAGGACAACTGTCATTGACTCATGCCATCATTTTCTGGGAGATTTGAACTGGAATGCTGGTTCAATCTAATATTACCTCTGCCACACCAATCCATCAACTCATCTAAGAATGACAATAAGCCCAAGAATTCTGTGAATTCCTCTGAGGAGTATAATTTGTCTCTCTTTCTAAAACTTTGTGGTTTTTTTAGTCACATGACAAAAAAACACATGTTCTGGTGATTCCTTTCTTACCCTGTCAGCCAGTTCATTTTCCATAAGAGTGCTTTATCATGTGTGTACCCTGAATTTACTCTCTCCTAACCTCATATTTCTTAGTCCCACATGGCATAAGTCGTTCACAACATTCCCCCTCCCCACGAGAAAATAAATACAGTCACAAAATTTATAATCGCCAAGGTTAATGATTTTGTGTGTATGGGTGTGTGTGGAGCCTACTTGAGAGGAAATTTCCACACATTACTTCTCATTCCTAGTGCTTCTTGGACATTGTTAAATGTAGATTCAGAGAGCACCTGAGTTCTGCCATTCCACAAGGAGCAGTAAAAGATAGCATTTCAGCAGACAGACTGGGGAGTATTCGCTTTCAGCTCTCAGATATGAGTTCTGCTGCTGTTGATATTTGGTTTGAATCCTAAACATTTTAACATGGGATTCTTTGTTTGAGGTAAGTTTAGATTCAATTTGGATCAACACAAATATTACAGGCAGGTTTCTTCCAAGTATACCTTAAAAGATAACATTCAGTGGGAAATACAGAATAAGTAGAAGAAAGAATAAGTAACATAGAATTGTAATTTTAACTGTGTCCACTACTTATGAGGCAACATGTAAAAAGTCTCTTAAAGGCTTCAGTTTCGTTATTTGATTTTTTCTAAAAATTACTACTGTAAATACATACTACTTCTGTAATTTAAAATAAGCTCAGAACCAGTTATTATTATTATTCTTTTAGTTAATATTGTTTATCTTAGATCTATGCTCTTTACTGTTGCTTACTCAGATATTCAGCAGTCTTACCTACCTTTAAGATTTCAATTACTATCAGTGTAATCGAGAATTCTCAAGGCAATGGTTTCAGTCTAAACTATGCTGTCAACTTCTAGATCTATAAGTCCAACAATCTCTTGGACATCTCCACTTTTATTTCCTACAGACAACTAAAACTCAACAAGCACACGACTGAATTCATCAGTAGGAGTCAGCTTCACAAAGTATCCCATGTTAAAATGTCCAGCACTGGGTGTTATATGCAAACAATGAATCATGGAACACTACATCAAAAACTAATGATGTAATGTATGGTGATTAACATAACATAATAATAATAAAAAAATGTCCACCTTTTAGGGGCTCCTGGGTGGCTCAGTCTGTTAAGAGGCTGACTCTTGATTTCTGCTCAGGTCATGATCTCATGGGTCATGGGACAGAGCCTCTCGTTGGGTTCTGTGCCCAGTGTGGAGCTAGCTTCTCTCCTTCTCCCTCTGCCTCTGCCCCTTTGCAAGCTCTCTCTCTCTAAAATAAATAAGCCTTTAAAAAACCTCTAAAAAAATGTACAGGCTTTAAATTAAATATCAACAAAAGCAGAATTCACATCTAATAGCTGAAAGCAAATACTCAAGCCAGCCAAATATGGACAATTTGAGTATCAAAACAATTAAAGATGGCAATGAATTCTAAACCATTGAAAAAGAGGAACCTACAGATCCTTAGGTATAGTAGGTAGAAAATAAATCAAATGCATGGGGGAGAAGGAGGCTTCTTAGTGCACAGTGCCAACTGATAAATGTGGAGGGAGCACTGGAGTTGGAAAATCACTTTGTAAGCAACACAGTAAAGATTGGCTCATGCAAAAATCATCAATGGATGATAAATTACGGGGGAGAAATATTTTAATGAAGAGCATATGTTTATTTGTATGTCCTGGAGTGTCTCTTCATAAAGTGCTTATAATTGCAAAGAGAAAAGAGTAAGTATCCTTGGGGAAAACGAGACAATGCCTTGATGAGGTGATCAAAATAAACATCCTCCATGCGAGGTGGGTGGACATCATTTGCCTCTGAATGTAATATCCTGGGAAGGACACAACATCATTTATGTGATGTTATAACCTGAGATGCATAACCTGAATCTAATCAGGACAAAACGTCAGACAATCCTGAAAGGAAAATATTCTATTATTAAAAGGAGAGGAGCTATAGTCCTTAAAAATAAATAAATAAATAAATAGGAAGAAGAAGGCAACGATGAACAGTCTGAAGAACTATTTCAGATGAAAGGAGACTAAAGAGATATATAATGAAATGCAATACATGATCCTGGAGTGGATCCAGTTCTAGAGGGGAAAAAATGTTATACAGGAATTTACTGGATCAATTGAAAAAAATTGGAATATGATGGTACACTGAAATGCTCAGTGCTTATCAATGTAAAACTCCTAAAGTGGAAAACTGCAGTGTGATTATGTAAAGGGGTGTACTTGTTCTTAAAAATATATATACTGAAGTATTTAGAGATAAAAAATGTATGATGTGAATAACTTCCTCTTAAACGGTTAAGGAATAGCTATATCTATCTATACTTCTGTCTATCAATTGATTATCTATCTACATTCATATATACAAAGAGAATAAAAGGTCTAAGAGAGTCTTTGTGTCATTTTTGTAATTTTTCATTAAGCATGAAATTACTTCCACATAATTTTTTTATTTAATTGTTTTTGCATTTTTTTAAATTTTATTATGTTATGTTAATCACCATACATTACATCATTTGTTTATGATGTAGTGTTCCATGATTCATTGTTTGTGTATAACACCCAGTGCTCCATTCAGTACGTGCCCTCTTTAATACCCATCACCAGGCTAACCCATCCCCCCACCCCCCTCCCCTCTAGAACCCTCAGTTTGTTTCTCAGAGTCCATCGTCTCTCATGGTTCATCTCCCCCTCCGATTTCTCCCTCTTCATTTTTCCCTTCCTACTATCTTCTTTTTTTTTTAACATATAATGTATTATTTGTTTCAGAGGTACAGGTCTGTGATTCAACAGTCTTGCACAATTCACAGCGCTCACCATAGCACATACCCTCCCCAATGTCTATCACCCAGCCACCCCATCCCTCCTGCCCACCACCACTCCAGCAACCCTCAGTTTGTTTCCTGAGATTAAGAATTCCTCATATCAGTGAGATCATATGATACATGTCTTTCTCTGACTGACTTATTTCGCTCAGCATAATACCCTCCGGTTCCATCCACGTCGTTGCAAATGGCAAGATTTCATTCCTTTTGATGGCTGCAAATCTGAATTCATTCTCCTTCTCCAACACTATCCTGCCTCCATATTCAAATGAATGATGCCACCAGACACTGGTTGACCACACAGAAACAGTGGTATTATCTTTAAATTCTCCTTCTTTCATGTCTGTTTTAATCAACCACAATTCATGAGGATTGTATTCATAATTATTTCTTCAATTTGTGCATTTCTTTCCCTCTCACTGCCTTTATAAAGAAGAAAGCAACTGTTCCCCTCTCAAGTAAGATAATTCTTGAGGATGATCATTTCCCTGGGACTACTACAAGTTAATAATGATGCTAATCCCTGACTCCAGTCTTGACCTCCACACTTTCTTCTCCACACTGTAAGCAGCTTCACCTAAGGTGAAGTTCTGAAGGACAATTCTGCTCACCTTACAACATTTTAAAACCTTTCAGTTGCCCTTAGAATGAAGTCCACCTTTTTGAGGACAGTTGATGTGACTCGACACTTCCCTACATTGGCAGCCCTTCCCTCTCATGTCCACATCCATCACAATGACTATTAACTTCATCCTTCTGACTGCTAGGTCTTTGTCCATGCACTTTGCTCTGGAGCACTCTGCTTGCCTCTTCTCCTTGCCATATCCTCCTCATCTTTTCGGTCCCAGTTTAAACATCAATTTCTTTAGGATATCTTCCCATCCCACCCCTAAAACTGTGAGGTGTCTCTGCTTTGTCTTCCCTTTTCTCCTGTACTTCCCCTCTCCTTGCCCTTAACACATATCGTTACAGCTGCTTGCCCAGTTGTATGTTGTCTCATTTCCTTGAACACCATTACATTCCCAAATGTAGAGTGTGTAGAGCCCGACACTAAAGACTATTTTCTATAAAGAATGAATGACAGTGAGGATATATTATTAGGTTTATATATATATATATATTTTAAAGATTTCTTTCTTTATTTATTTGAGAGAAAGTGAGAGAGAGCATGTGCATGCATGCCAGTCAGGGAGGGTCAGAGAGAGATGGAGAGAATCTCAAGCAGACTCCCCACTGAGCACAGAGCCAGATGCGGGGCTCCATCTCATGACCCTGAGATCATAACCTGAGCCTAAAGCAAGAGTTGGGTGCTTAACTGACTGAGCCACCCAAGCTCCCCAAGGTTTATATATCTTTTTAATAAAACAGCTAAAAAAATCAAGGTCTTAATAACATTTTCCTTTCCCTAGTTTACTTTATTCTTAGAATACAGTATATAATATAGATAACCTACAAAGTATGTGTTAATCGACTGTTTATGTTATCAGCAAGGCTTCCAGTCAACGACAGTCTATTAGTAATTAAGTTTTTGGGGAGTCAAAAGTTATAAGTGGATTTGTGGATCAGTGCCCCTAACCCCTTCATTTTTCAATGGTTAATTATACCAGGGAATTAATTAGACAGTATATGCAGTATATTCTGAGATACAAGAAGAAAGATTAATTAGTGACACAAAATATGGAGTGGGTTTTTGTTACATTAATCACACTGGCCATTCTATGTCTAGTGTATGGAATTTAAAAAAATACTGAAGTTTTATATTTTCATCAAGGGTTATTTTCTGGGGTTGATACTGGATGTTTAGATGGTGGTGCTCAAGTAGTGGGGCTGAGAGAGTTTCTGATATGATGGTGGTTGTGGTGGTGGTGTGGAAAGTAATGGTGGTTGTGAGTTGGGGGTGCGGGTGAAAAAGGACAGTGGATGGTGATGACCATGATGAAGCCAATGGTACTAATGATGTTGACAAAGAAAGACTCTGGCTGTCCTGGGGTCCAGATTAGGATGTAATCCACATTTAGCCACAGATATCATTTTGGAGAAGTTATTTAAACTTTCTGATTATTTATAAGATGAGGGTAATACTGATTACTATAAAGTTCACGTAAAAATTTAATGAGACTTTTTTCAGTGACTCATTGGGTACATTTAGTCATTTAAGAAATGGTTATTTTTATTGTAATTTTACTCTTACTAATCCTTGTACTCTTCATCCTTATCTTCAGACTTCATCAAACCTCATCTATCTCTGACAGTTTAAATTCTTTGGCCAGCTTAAATCTTTCTTCACCCAAATATTCCAAAGCTCTTTTCAATATGTAATAATCATTTTTTATGAGACTCCACTTTATATATATCCTATGTCATTTAAAAAGCAGTGGAAGCCCTCTTCTTTTTATTTATTCTTGATGACTAAGAATCAGTTTCCCCTCACTCTTTGCAGCACGTACTAGTCAGGATTCTTTGGACCAGAAATGATAACAGCTTGACTTAAGTTTATTTGGCAAAATACATGTACACAACACACACACATACACGCACACACAAAAATAAATAAATTCGTTTGTCTACTTAACTAGCAATCAGGAAGTATCACAACTATGTTTAAAAATTTAAATGCATTCAAATACTCCAACTCTTACCAACTATAGGAAAACTTCATATAGGTAGAAAAGGTAGCTTCCAGGAAACCCTGATCCTTATATTTGGCCAAAAAAATCGACATGTTTCCTTAAATTTCCACTCTCCACTTCTTTCATAACAATAGAATTTTTAACTAATTAAGTAGTTATTAATGTAATGGTACTATAACCAGCTTCCCTTGAAAATAGGTGTGGCCATGCAAGTTAAAGCTAATATGATCTGAGCAGTAGTGACATATATACTTTTTAATATGCCTTTGAAAGAATGAGATGTCCTCCCCACCTTATTCTCTCTCTTTCCACCGGCCATAGGCAAATACAAGGGGGAAGCTGGAGCAGTCATCTTGGACCATTGCAGGATAACAACATAGAATGAGCTTGGGCCTCTAATGACTTAGTTAAGGAGAGCTAACCATACAGATCAGACTTTTACATGATAGGTTAATAAACTTCTATTTTGTTTAAGCTAGTGCCAATTTGAAGTCTTTGTAACATCAGCTTAATTATAGTCTAAAAATACAGTACTCTTCCAGCATTATTATCCAAAGGGGCAAGAACCTTCTTCTACTCCAAAATAAGGACTCCTGAAGAAATACATTGATTAGCCTACCTTGGGTCATATACGTACCTCTGACTCAATCAACATTAGTAAGAGAGTAGAAAAATATCTTCTAGGTCACACATCCATTCCTGTGATCAGGAGGGTGGTGTTATGTGTGTGATCACAAGGAGTGTGACAATAGGACTGGCAGTCCCAACAGAATCATATGGAATGGGAGAGAGCAGCAATTTCTGAAAAGAATAGTGCTACCCAGGCAAAAAATAATAGATGTTCTCTAGAGACCAGAAAGCATAAGTGAAAAACTTTAACAGTAAAGTATATTTTTCTATATTTGAAAATACATGAGAAACAACAACAAACAAATAAAGCTTTTCTGACTGGGCAAAGTATCCCACCTTCTGAGTCTTACCAAAATCAAGAATAAAACAGGTCTTAAAGTGTAGAACATCTCAGGATGACATTAAGCAATGCCCTTCTCCTTGGAACTGTCCTTCTCTTTATCTTGGAGGCTCGGTGAAAGTAAGCAAGGCTTCTAATCAGTGGTTTATCAATCTGCTTTTTGACTTTGATTCCTTTCCAAAAAGCTGGTCCTGTTTTAGCAGGAGATTTTAAAGATCATGGACTTTGAATGGGAGATGAAGAGTCTAAATCCTCTCTAGGTTTTATCCTCTTGATGATCACAACTATGAGTACCTTGTGCAAGAATAAGGGATTTATGCCCAGCACATATAAAAGTACCTAAGGCTCTCCATGACTGCCATGTACTCTTTCACAAAGTGTCACAATATCACATGCTGGATTTGGCAAAAAAGAATATTCTTCATAGTACTTATTTGTAGACTGCATCTTACTCCTTTCTGTTTCTTCCTAAAGACTGACCACTGATTGATTTATCATTATCTCTCTATTTTCCCGTGCTATCTCCACTCATAAAGCCATGTATCCTGGATACTCTTAAGGATGGTTTTATTTTTACTTTTGAGTAGCAAGTTCATGGTCTACACAGGGTAAAATCTTTAGGGGTTCCAATTAACTCCCAGAACTCTCTACAAGTAAACTGCTCCTATAAGAGCCTCCCCACATCAAGTCACCCATTACCATGTCTTGGTCTTGTGGTCATAGCCCATTTTACATCAGCATATCCAAGAAGGAAAGGGGAGATAAACATCGAATCAAATCTATCATTTGAAATTCATTTGGTTTCTGATTCACTCACTAAATTGTGCCACTCCAAAAAGATACAGATGTTACTTGTCAGAGCCATTTAATGACTAAGAAGCCTTTCAATTCTTCAGTCAAATTTCTCAAAAGAATCTTCTAAAGAACAGGAAATGACTCTTTTGCCAATAGTAAATGAAGTTGAATAGAAAAAAGCTTGAAATTGTCTCCAAACTTTGAACCTACATTTTCTGAGTGGGTTCCATACTTGGCAAAAGATTCTCCAAATTCTATTTATTACATATTGTTTGTCTACATAGCTACCAGGATACATGTTCTGATATATGGATAACATGCTCACTTCCATTTTTTCTCACTGTAAGGTCTTTACTCACAAGAAGGCTAAATTTCTGTCTGCAAGTAAGCATGGGCAGTATCGTCTCCTAGCAATTTCCAGTTTTCCTTTAGCTCAGGAGCTGGAAGTCACTTGATTGATTTTGATAGGTTTCCCTTTAGCAACTAAGACAAGAAAACCAATTCTATTTGTAAGTAGGATCCATGATGATACCTTTTAAGTAAATAATCAAGATTATTTTTTAAATATATGATAGGGTACCTATTCCAAATCTGGCAATAAGATATCTCTTAACTCCTGAAATGTGACTGCCTTCTATAATGACAACCGAAGAGCTTTGCCAAATGTTTAAAACAACCCAAACCCATTGCTAAAATGAAAGAAATACAACAAAGATCAAAGGACAGATTTCTAGCTTCAGATTGATATTTACTTTTTCCTAAGTATGGGGCTAACTCAAATTACAATTAACATTGCTATTTTTAATTTTATCTTTCATTTTTATTTTAATCTTTTAATTTCTCATTATTTCAACACTTGTAAGTGTGGGGATGCCTGGGTGGCTCAGTCGGTTAAGCATCTGCCTTCAGCTCAGGTCATGATCCCAGGACCCTGGGATTGAGCCCAGGGTTGGGCTCCCTGCTCTGCTGGGAGTCTGCTTCTCCCTCTCCTTCTGCCCCTCAACCTGCTTGTGCTCTCATTCTCTCTCTAATAAATAAATAAAATCTTTTAAAAAAATTTTAAAAATTAAAAAAATTAAAACCTATAAGTGTGTCTTGGCTACAAAATTTCATGTTGACTTTAATTCTAACTTTGGAGTTTAGTCTAAACACCAAGCAATTCTTCTAGTTCTTTGATTTGTTCATTTATTTATTCACTTAACAGAAATAAAATTTTTAGTTATCTATATATCCAAACGTAAGCTGCATATTGAACAATTGATGGAAATTTGGGAAGAGATGGATGGCCAATCTAGTCTCAGAACTTTAGTAGGAAAATGAGAAGTAATCATAATCTAGAAAAAATTTTATAACCTCTTAATACTTACTAGAATGACTGCAATGTACAGAATTAGAATGAGATTTATTGTGTATATTAAGATAAATTAGAATTTTTGCTTAACTTGTAAATTCAATTCTACAAGGCTTTAGTCAACAGAAAATCAAGACTCCTAAATTTCATTCTTTCAAACTCTATCTCTCTCCCAACTTGCCTCACATTCCTCCCCCACCAGGAAAATGAAAAATCTAACAAACACGAAATAAATCATAAATTCCAAAGCACCAAATAGGATAGAAAGTCTGCGTTGTCATGAATAGAAATTATGGACTTTTTCCTGAGGTAGGATAGAACAAAAGTGTTTTTAAAAGACCAGAAACTGAAAGGTTTACAATTTTTCCTTTAGTATAAGAAACAGGAGTTTGTCGAAAGAACCAGAAGGGCCAATGTTCTGGAAAAAAAGAAAAATTGAATGCAGAACAAGAGTCAGACAGAGGACCAACAGAGAAGTAATAGCCTTCTTTAAAGTAGAGCTTTGCACATACTATCTTGAGCTCTGGATTTGTGTTATTTCTAGAGACAGTATGTAAAATCTATTATGGTTATCTATGCATGAAACAAAAGACCGCTTATTCACTTTGGCTTATCAAAATAGGATTAGAAAATGTTATACTTAACAACACAAATGATCCAAAACAGACCCCTTTCACATAATTTAGTATCTATTATAAAGAACCAGACTTTAGTCTCCTACCCCAGGCTTATGATTAGCATTAGATTTTAAGAAAAGTTTTAAAGGACCATAGGTATAAGAATACCTATCAAACTGAAATGTGTCCCAATATACTCCATGCTTAATATTCATAGCTATCAGACATTTCATCACTATGACACTCTTGATAAAAAATTTTGCTGGCTGATACTGTGCATGTTTTCGAGAGCTGATAAATTTTCCAAGTCTATTTATAAGGTTGACAAAAGGACCCCTGGACTTTCATACTATAAATATCTCTTTAAAAAACTACATAGTACAAGAAATTTTAAAAGCTCACTCTACTCTTGAGAGATAAATTATTTGAAAAATTTTTTATCATAACTGGCAGCTTGGTTAAGCTCATATAAATAACTGGTAGTAAATACAAGTCATAACTTTGCTCTAAACCCCCAAGTTTTAGTGAGCTTCATATAACTCAGTTGTGTACAATTAATATTTTGAACTTGTGGACATAGAATTTGTTTTGCGTTTATAGAAAATAAGAATTATTTGTGAATGCCATACTTCACCAATCAGATGGGGTGTTTGGGAGATAATTAGGTCATCAGGGTCATGAATGGAATTAGTACACTTACAGAAGAGACCGAAGAGAGATCTCTCACTTCTTTTGCCATGTGAGGAAGGTAGACAGAAGATGCTATCTATGAACCAGGAATCAGGCTCTAACCAGACACCAAGTCTGCCAACACCTTGATCTTGGACTTCCCAGTCTTCAGAACTCTGAAAAATAAATTTCTGTTGTTTATAAGTACCCAGTCTATGATATTTTGTTATAACAGCCTGAAATGACTAAGACAAATACTTTAAAAAGGAAGCAAAAGCTAACATCATACTTAATGGGGAAAAATTGCATGCATTTCCTTTAAGACCAGGAAAAAGGCAAGAATGTCCTCTCTAATACAATAAAACAAGAAAGAGAAATAAGAGGCATATCAGATGGGAAAGAAGAAATAGAATTGTTCACAAATGACATGATCATTTATGTTGAAAATCCTAAAGAATGGACAAGAAATAAAAAGAAAAAGAAGAAAGAAAGAAAGAAAGAAAGAAAGAAAGAAAGAAAGAAAGAAAGAAAGAAAGAAAGAAAGAAAGAAAGAAAGCTCTCCTGTAAATATTGAGTATGGTAAGGTTTTAAGATCCAAAAGCCAATTGTTTTCCTATATATTAGCAAATAAGAATTTGAAGTTAAAAAAACAATGCCATTTACACTAGCACCAAAAAATACTTGGGCATACACCTAACAAAAAAAAAATGTACAAGATCCATTTACAGAAAATGACAAAAATCTAATGAAAGAAATTATAAGTCAATGGAAAGATATTCTGTGTTCATGAATTAGAAGAATCCATATTGTTAAGATGTCAGTTCTTCACAATTTGATCTTTAGATTCAACATGATCTCGATCAAAATCCCAGCATCCTATTTTGTACAGACTGACAAACTGATTGTAAAGTTTGTATTGAAAAACAAAAGACCTAAACGAACAACATAATACTGAAGAAGAAAATTGGAGAACTGGCAGTACCTGACTTCAAGATTTATTATAAAGTGACAGTAATCAAGATAGCATGGTATTGGCAAAAGAGTAGACATAGATCAATAGAGCGGAATAGAGAGCACAGAAAGAGACCCCAACAAATTTTGGCTAGTGATTTTGACAAAAAAGCAAAGGCAATTCAATGGACAAAGGATAATCTTTTCAACAGATTTGCAAAAAAATCTAACAGACTATAAATTTAACAGGCTTTCCACTTTTCGTAAAAGTTAACTCAGAATTAATAATATAACTAAATATAAAATGCAATACTATAAAACTTCTAGAGGAAACATAGGAGACTATCTAAGTGACCTTGGATTTGGCAAAGAGTTTTGCATATAACACCAAAAGCATAACACGTGGGGGGGAAAAAACTGACAAGTTGGACTTCATTAAAATTAAAAACTTCTCTCTGTGAAGACACTGTTAAAAAATTGAAAGGACAAGCCACAGACTAAGAAAAAAAACCTTTGCAGAATACATATTGCATAAGGACTTTTATCCAAAGTATATAAAGAACTCTTCAAACTCAACAATAAGAAAACAACCCAATGAAAAAAACTGAATGAAATATCTCAACAGACATGTCACCAAAGAAGATAGACAGATGGCAAATAAGCATATGAAAAAAGACTCAATATCATTTGTCATTAGAAAATCATAAATTAAGGGGCTGGCTCAGCTGGTAGAGCATGCAATTCTTGGTTTCAGAGTCATGAATCCAAGCCTTATGTTGGGTGTAGAGATTACTTAAAATCTCTTAAAAAAAAGAGAAAATTGCAAATTAAAACAACAATGTGATACCATTATACACCTATTAGAATGGATAAAATTAAAAAACTGACAATAGCAATTGCTGGTAAAGATTTGGAGGAACAGGAATTTTCATTCATTGCTGGTGAGAATGCAAATGGTACAGCCATTTTGGAAGAAAATTTAGCAATTTCTCACAAAGCTAAATCCAAATGATTTGAAAAGTTATGTCAACATATAAGTCTGCATGTGAATGTTTATAGTAGCTTTACTCATCATTGTCAAAACTTGGAAGCAGCGAGGCTGTCTTTCACTGGTGAATGCATAAACAAACCATGATACATTCATGCAATGATTTATTATTCAGTGATAAAGAGAAATGAGCTACCAAGTCTTGAAAAACATGAACAAATCTTAAATGCATATTGCTAGTGAAAGAAATCAGTCTGAAAAGACTATATAACATATGCTCTCAGTTAAATGACAACCTAGAAAAGGTAAAGCTGTAGAAACAGTAAATTAACTTTTGAAGGAGAAGGGAGGAAGGTCAAACTTGTAAAGCACAGGTTGAATCTTAGGCCGGTGAAACTATTTTGTATAATTCTGTAATTTTGGATACATGACATTGAATTTGTCAACACCCACAAAACTATATAACACAGGATAAACCAATGTATGAGAAGTACAAAAAAAAAAAAAACCATTTAGGAGGTCAGAGGATTCCAGAAAGGAGCGCAAAAGGTGTCAAAACAATCTAACTATATTACAAATGTATGAAAGAACCTCACAGAAAAAGATATTGATCTAAGTAAGCTTGGAAATGAGTGGAGTCTGTATGACTTATGAAGATAAAAGAACCTGATATTGATCTAAGTACCTTTGGAAATGAGTGGAGAAAAAGACATTGATCTAAGTAACTTTGGAAATGAGTGGAGTCTGTATGATTTATAAAGATAAAAGAAACTGCATAATCACCGGACTCTGGTTGACAAAGTTGTTTCCCATGGGAATAGGGTAAAAAATTCTGATACTGCTATTCATGTATGCTGGAATTGAACAATTAGGTAAATGGATGGTGGATGGTGGATGGTGGGAGCCAGATGTCTCACTGTTGGAATGGGTGTTCAGAGATGAGGGCAAGGAGGGAGCTGAAATGATCCATGTGGTAACGGATTAGAGTTGGAGATATTAATACCAACTCTTGTTTAGCTTAACATAAATACAGAGAGTTACATGTAAAAATATTTATAGATATGTATATATACATGGATTAGCATACAGACATATATATCTTTGTTCAGTCAGTACAGAGTGACCAGAATCGATGACACCCAAATAGCAAATGCTTGTAGCACCCAGACTCTCTGCTCTAATACCAATAAAATGAACCAGGATTCTTTGAAGAACTAGCTGGTTCTAAGACTGGGATGGTAAAATATACAACATAAGCCTGGAGTGTATTATAGCATCAAAAAGTAAAGAAATACTGATTTTTTTCACAAATCCTACAGTAATAGAAGCGTATCAAGGGTACCAGAGCCAACTAAAAGAGCCTACAATGGGTCAAAGCTGGAACATTATGAGCAACAAAACAGAGTAGTACTGGATAACTCAAAGTATAAACTAAATATCCATGAGTCCATTATGATGTAAATGAATTATCAAATAAAGAAATAATGGTGTAAAAGAGAAATCTCCCATGCAGATTTCCAAATAATTTGTGTAGGAGCCCCACTCCTTAATATGAAAGCCATGAAAAACATGAACAAATCTTAAATGCATATTGCTAGTGAAAGAAATCAGTCTGAAAATACTATATAACATTCATATGACTTCCTTACAAAGAGTACAGCATGGAAAGTTGGGAGGGGGTTTGGGAGAAGAGTAACTTTACAGTGGAGAAATCTGATATTACGAAAATATCATTTTACCTTTGTGGTCTTCCTTCTCAAAACCCATAAACTTAGTCTAATAATGAGAAAAATTTCAATTTCCAATTGAGGGGCATTCAACAAAATACCTGACCAGTATTCCTCAACATTGTCAAGGTCATCAAAAACAAGGAAAGTCTGAGAAACTATCTCAGGCAAGGGGAGCCTAATGAGACATGATTAAATATAATGCCATATCCTGCGTGGGACCCCAAAACATTAAAGGACATTAGGCAAAAACTAAGGAAGTCTGAATGAAGTATGGACTTTATTTATAATACCAATATTTGTTTATTAATTATAATAAATATGCCATACTAAGATGTAAATAATGGGGGAACAGGCTATGGGGGTCTTTAGGAAATTTCTATATTACCTTTGCAATTTATTTTTAAATCTAAAATTGTTCTACAAAATAAATTTTATTTAAAAAAGAGAAACTACTTGGAGATCCTAAGATTAGAAAAGGATAAAGGAACCAAGACCTTCCAGTACAGAAGCACTTCACAACTGTAAAAAACTATCATTAGCCAGTTATATGTAATACCAAAAGTGAAAATATCTAGTCCAAATGCTTTTAACAATCAAACATCTGCACTTACATCTTAAGATAATTATTATTTTCAAAATATCTCATTTGCTTATAACCTAAAAGTGGGTTTTAAAGTGTTTATATCATATGTACTTTTGAGTATGAATAATCCTTAAAGTACAGTGACTTTGTCCTTCTCCTATGCTAAGAACTGGTAACGTTAGTAAGTACTAGAAATCTGAGATCTAGTTTAATAGTTGCAAGCAACAAAGCACACTTGAGTACTTTTCAGAAGACACCCAGGTTTACAAAATCAAGGAGAAAAAGTTGAAAGCTGGGAGATAGTCAGCTGATAAGCCCAGAAAGTGGTTCAGTAATAATTTTAAATGATATTATATAGTTTTATGCAGCAGACAGTAATCTATTTTTGTTTTTTTAAACAAAGAAAAAATTAGTAATTTGAAATAAAATATGAGTGAAATTATGGAGACTTTTCATATAAGACTGAAAAACAGCTTTACACATCTTTGAGATAGTTTGACATAATTGAATGCATATATTCACTTACTCATTCAAAAACATTTATAGTCCACTCTGGATAAAATAGATTTTCAATAGCCCTAAGTTTCTAGCTGAATTATTGAAAAACAACAACAACAACACACACACATACACATACACACACACACACACACAGAGATACACATTGCTGCAAAGTCAGTGACCATAAGGCAGGGCAGAAATCACGATTTTGTTCAGTATCATCATTTAATTTCATCTGATGAGATCAGTTGATATCATTTTCAAAAGACAAAGAAAACTAAACAAAGGGAAGCTGATAAAGGTGGAGGCAGGTGCTTTTGTAATTCATTAGCTATATTTGTGACAGCCTTTGAAGACAGATATGACAAGCATGATTATGACTTTCCTTTGAGGCCTACGTTCAATGGCAGATTAGTAACCTGATAAGTTTTCTATATTTATCTTCATAACAGAGATCCATTTTCAAATCAGCCAACACAAAGCGTGGCTTCTTTTTATGTTATTGCAACACCCTCATAGGACGGGGCCATCTGGACAGATTGACTGGGGTCTGATGATTACTCAGGAGATGCCTGTAATGAATAGGTTACCTCTGTGGAACTGTTAGGAGGCGAAGGAACTTTTTCCTGTATGGCCAGTTTGTCGCTTAGAATAACTATTGCTCTTTTAAGGGAGAATAGTACATTATTTTGTTTGCTGCATGAATCAATGGAAAGTAAAGGAAAACAGGACTGAGCTCAGTTCTTACTTTGTTCTATGTGGTGAGAGGGAATAGGGTGGGGGGTGGAGGTGCTGTCTTAAAGGCACATGTGAGTGCTCTAAGTCCCACTCCAAGGAAGCACACTCCTATTCCTTGGACTGGATAACATCCAGCTTCTTCCAGCTTGGAAAGAGGAAATGGGCTGGCGTGTGCCCCGTGGAAAGATACAAGTCACTTTTAGAACATGTGAATCCTGCCTTCATCCAAGGTTTCTTCTTTTCAAGAAAAAATAACATTTCTATTTTGGAGTTTCAGTCAGGAAATTTTCATAGAGCACCTTTTATATGTCACATTGTTCTGAGCACACAGGTTGTCATTTTTGCTCTTTGGAAAAAAGCGGAGTTGGAAAAGGCAAACATGGGAAAACGTGTCATGCCCACTTGAAATTCCCATCACATTTTCAGGTATAAGCTTTCCTGAGCCAAATAGAGAAAGAAAAGCCCGTATTCCTGTTATTTTTTTAAATTTTTTATTGTTATGTTAATCACCATACATTACATCATTAGTTCTTGATGTAGTGTTCCATGATTCATTGTTTGTGCATAACACCCAGTGCTCCATGCAGAACGTGCCCTCTTTAATACCCATCACCAGGCTAACCCATCCCCCCCACCTCCCTCCCCTCTAGAACCCTCAGTTTGTTTCTCATCCTGTTATTAACCTAGGGATGGAACAGGTCAAGAATGTTTACTGATCACCTAATGACACTTGACCGATACTTAACATATGTGCAGGAGAATTTATTAAAATAGTTGTATTTCGGGCGCCTGGGTGGCTCAGTCGGTTAAGCGACTGCCTTCGGCTCAGGTCATGATCCTGGAGTCCCGGGATCGAGTCCCGCATCCGGCTCCCTGCTCAGCGGGGAGTCTGCTTCTCCCTCTGACCCTCCCCCCTCTCATGTGCTCTCTCTCTATCTCATTCCCTCTCTCAAATAAATCAATAAAATCTTTAAAAAAAATATTTGTATTTCTCCTGCCATTTTTCATGTCCCATTTTCCTGGAATAGTTTCTTGCTTTAGGCATACTTGTAGGCCATAAAGCAGAAGCTACTTGAAGTCAGTGTTTGCCTATCATTTTGAAAAATTTAAATTTATTGAAGAGAATGTACCAGGTAACTTCAGAGGCAAGGGGTGTGACTGTGGACAAGGAGAAAGAGATAAGATTCTCAAAGAGTGGGAACAGGAGAAGGCTATCTCTGACTAACTAGGACCTGATATAGGTCGTAAGGTCTCAGAGAGAAACAATCACGCTATCTACCCACCAAGGCTGAATTTTAAGGATCATGGTTCCCAGTCTTGCCAAAGATTCACCCCCATTCCCCAATCAGTTAAGAAGCCAAGAAGCTGTTGCAACTTGAGCAATCACTTAGATCAGGATGACTAGCCAGATGCCCCGAACTCCACTGTGCCCTGGAAGACCCGTGGTTCAACTTTGGTTAGAGAGCAAGTCGCAGAGAGAGGGGTAAACCCCATTGAAAACTCAAGTTAAAGTCTCTTTGAATAGGGAGTCAAATTTCAACAGATTTAAAGGAAAGGAAGAAATGCAGTCATATTTCTTCATAGCTGAATTTGAAGCTTTGACTTCATACTTACCGCTCGCAAATTGTCTTAATTTCCAAAAAAACTCATGCAGTAAGTATTGCTAGTTCTTTTTATGTCTTGAAAAACTATGATTTCTGTTTTGGTTCTCAGGTACACAGAGTTAGCTTAATCATAATCCTTAGCTCATGGCACACTCTTGTCTTTGGTCCATATTGGCCATCTTCTTTGTCACTGGCTTATCATTTTTTGGTTATTTTTAATTATATAATAAGCATACATGAAATCACCATTAGTAAAAGTCAGGACCCTGACGTATACCTTATTACCTCCCCCAGTCCATCCCTTTGCTGTGCATGGTAACCATCCCTGTGCATGGTAACCACCATCTCAAATCCTCTTTCATTCATCCATTTTTTCCTTTTTAATATGGTCTTATTTTCTATATTTGTACTCTTAAAATGTTTATTTTTATTTTATCGTTTTTTATATTGTAAAAAGGATATCATGCTACATGTTTTTATACTTAATATTATATTGTTGTATTTGATCTACATTCCTGGGTGGGACTATAATCTATTCATTTGACAGCTATACAATATTCTATTGTGTGACTATACTATCATTAGTCATCCCCCACCCCCAAAAAGGGCATTTAGGTTGCTTCCAGATTTCACTATCATCAACAGTGCTGCTAAGACTTTTGTGTGTACATGTCCCCTCCTGAACATTGGACTTTGCACCTCTATTTCCCACTGCTCCAGACCCCAGCCCATGCTCTGTGCTACTTTCTGAAGAGCATTTCTAATGCATGCACCTTGGCTGGAATTCAGGGGAGTTCCACAGAACCCACAGAGGACCTGCCTCACAGAGAGACCATATGGAAAAGCAATATGACTCTACGACAGGAAAAGGAAAAAGTACCAAAGTGCAGAGGAAACAATGGTTACCATAAGTAAAAATAAGTAAATCAGTCTCCACCCTGAAGAAGTCTATGAATGTTCAGTGACATGAGTGCTGGATTTGAGATAAAGCAAAGTAAGTTAGCAAGTTAGGAGTCTAACAGCCATGTGACTTATGAAACTCAAAGAATGAGAACTGAAACAACCTCAGAGATTAGGGAGTAAGTGTCAGGAGGAGTGCAAGCTTGGAGAAGCCTGGAGAAAGACTCCCACAACCAGCCTCTGCAAACTTAGGTCGGTATGCTTACAACCATGTATTTGCTGGCATGTGGAAGAAAGCAATATGCCCCTGTTTGACACCAACCTCAGAATTATACTTGAGCTATTTAAACGGCAATATTCGTATAGCGCAACTATCCCTCTTACATTTCAAATATTACCAGGAGAATGGAGATGGGAGAAAAGAAATATAAACCAACTTGGCAGTATCGTGTGAATCTAATTACAGAGCAAAATGCATGTAAGTAATTATTGTCATGGATGTGGCAGACATAGACCTGAGACTATGTCACACCACAGTGATTTTTTTCAACCTTCCCATTGCCTCAATATTCAGTTCCACTCTTAGGCATAAACTGAAAGACCCCTCATGAGGTGGTCCTTTCCCATCATCCAGTTTCCCCTAGCACCATAATCCTTACAAGGTCCAATCATCCTGTCTACAGAGACTTAATGCTGCTCCCCAGAATTGCCATGATTTGTGTTATGATTCTGCTGTTCCTACTGACTGAAATGCCCTTTGCTATCCCATCCACTACCTTCTAAGTGTCTCCAAGAGGCACCTCAAGGGTGAGTGCCTTCTGGTATCACTTGATCTTTCTTAGCCCTTCTCCCTCTCTCTTCTTCTCTTCCTCCATCTCCCCATCCCCATGCCCAGGCATATGAAACAGACCATCACACTACAAATATACTTCTAGTTTGGCCCCTGTCACACTTTTCCTCCCATTAGGTTTTGAGTTCCTTTAGGATGAGGGATGTCGTCAATGACATCTGGTTCGCACTCAACAGAAGTTGATATAGTAGATGTTGTAAATGCCCTACTTTACTCACCTTAACCTGCTTAGACACCCATCATCCAGCTGCTGAGAATAATTTGGGCTAATGTCTTGACACTTGTAACCTTCTCAGGAAAACTGGCCTTGGCCGACGGGAGCCAACTTGCCAGAAGCTGAGTGAGAGAAGGTCAGCCAAACTTCTGGGGTTGGCCAATGACTGATTGCTGAAAGAGTACAAAAGCCCTGCCCCTTTCCTCAATGAGGCAAACACTGCCATAAAAGGGATGTTTCAGTGTCTGGTGCATCAGGCCAAAGCTAGACTTGCCCTGGGACCACAGCCTTTCTCCATTCTTCTGCTTCTGTACCTTGCTTCCCTCATTCCCTTACTGCTTTTTCCTGAAGAGTACATTATAAAGCACATGTACCCAAATCCCTGCTTGAGGCTCTGCTTCTAGGGAATATACCTGGAGACAGTTGGTCTTTTAAATTGAATTATGTTGCACTGAGGAACTTGTCCAAGAGAAGCTGGCATTTGAGTTTAAGTCTCTATTACCAGAAAATCCCTGGTTTACTATACCATTCTATCAAATGTCTCTCATCGTTGGAAAGTTGTGAGCAGTAATTATATGACACAGAAACGTGCATAATATTATCTATAACTTAATATACAAAATAATATATAGCTCTGCAGCCTAATTTACCTCAAGAGTCTCAGTTTCTTCATCTGGTAAGTGGGGATCCTCATAAGATTGTCAGGTGGTTTAAAAGTGACAATGGGTAAATTCTCACCATACAGCAAATTTTCAGTAAATAATTTCCAGTACCCAACACTGCCCAATAGGATATTTTGACCACCCATTTCATAGTGAGTGGTGCTAAGTAAGATTAAAGTAGATAAAGTCAATTTTCTTGTATTTGGCAGGATAAACTTCTATTAGTCGGACTCCCTGGGGGGTGATTTGTGTTTGTGTCAGCTTATAGAAAAATGTGAGTTTTGAATGTGCACACTTATAAGCTATAGAGGATCGGGCTTATTGTAATTAATGATGTGCTTACTTTGGGGTTCATATACTCGTACTCAAGATCATGTGTTAATCTGAGTTATTTAGATCTGGAAAAGAGAGGGAGCTGGAATGGTTTCCCCTACTGGACCATTTGTATTAGAGACATTCTTCCCAGGTATCTCTGCTTTACTCTTAATTGGGACCTTTTCCTACCTTTCAAGTAGCCTACCATTCCCAAATACTATAGACTGAAGGAAAGAGGGTTTTATTTTGACTACACTGGAAAGCTTTTTTTTTTTTTTATAATCAAAAAAGGGAAGCAAGTTGTGAAGGGGAAAAGCAGAGAAGACCAAGACTTTGTTTGGTCGTCTGTAAAACTGAAAATCTCTAAAACTTAGTTCCAGTTCCAGAATTCTGTCATTCTAAAGAGAGATCTTTTTTCCAACATATAAAAAGTAAAAATAAAAGCTCACTGCTTGATTAAATTTACCTAAAATAAACTCACCAGACTCAGACCATTTCCCCACACCAACCTGAGGAGAGAATGTGCTGACAGCCTGCAGGGGCGGGGAGGGGGGCAGGGAAGCGGGGTGAGGGTCAGGGAAGCAGGGTGGCAAAGCATGAAGGAAATGCTTCCAAAAGTTATTCTCACCTTCCAGTGTTTGGGTTGTCTGAAATCAGCAGCAATAAAGCTCAAGTGTCAGAAAGCAGGAATAATTTCTTTGCCTTGAGTGAAATGTAGGCTATTTCCAATGACTGGGAATTAATATTTGTTAAGCTACTGTAGTTCAAAAATGTTGTCATTTCAGAGAATGGAACAGCCACAGGAAGTGGGCCACACAGAGTGCACTTAGAGAAAGAGAAGAATATAGATTCAGTCCCTGCCAAGATGTTGAAAAAATTGCCTAGAAAAGGTCAATTTGATTTAGAGGGGATTTATACAGGTTTTTTTGTTTTTCCTTTTTTTAAAGCTCTCTTTCACTTTGCATGGCTCAGTGGAGAACAAAGAAAAACAATGTATTTGGTTTTATTTTCCCAGGATGTGAAATGCCTTGGCAAACAAAACTTCCAATGAATTTAATCAGGCCTTTTGAAAGGTTGCCATATTGAAACCAAGCATCTCAATATAAATTGGTAAAAATATTTTCATACACCCTTGATAGTTATCTTCTAAACTAAATTATTATGATATACAACCCCAGGCTCTTGGCAAAATGCTAAGAATACTGCAAGGAAAGAAAAAGCTCAAATTTTTATATTTGTGACGTGTGGTTTTGTTTTTTTTTTTAATTTTGCTTGGTCCTTTTATCAGGCTTCTTACTAATTTGTATAAGTCCCAGATGAGAAAACAAGTGTGTACATGTGAGAGACTCACATGAAATGTGGCAAGTTGTTAATAAAATTGAGTGTATATGGAATGCAATTGAATAGATGGAGGGACTTACTATGTATAAACAGGGAAGAAAAATCACATATGCATAGTAAGCTGTGAAAACAGGAGTTATCCATTGAAACTTTGGTTTTTTGCTTCAAAATATTTCTTGGTGTTCCATGGTTTTCTCAATAAATATTAATTTGTAATCAACTAAATTTTATTGATTCTCACTTCTTTTACAAAATTAAGCCCCTAGAATGAACAGTTACAAGGAATCTGGTTAGTCATCTCATGTTGCCCCAATTGGAATTTTAAATACAAATATTTCTTAATGTATCAACTAGAAAAACTTCACATCGAAATGAATTTTAGAGACCATCACTTTCCACCCTGTGATGCTCTGTCTACCACTGAGTGCAGTAAGTTCTCCATTATTAGTGACAGTCAAGCAGATTCCGCGCCTCCAACAAAGCGTCTATGTTGAAAGGATCCAACGAGCTGTTAGTTATTTCCCTTCTGACAAGCCTGAGATCAGGTGAGTGTAGAGCCTTCTTTCCAAGGCAGGAATAGCTTCGCAGCCTCTTCCCAGAGGCCACTGGAGTCACAGCTTGTCTACTTCCAGTGACGGGGAATCCACTACCTCGGGAGCAAGACTGCTCCAGTTCAAAATAACTCAAATCCTTTAACAAATAAAATGGTTTTTTCCTAGCTTGGGCCCTGACCCTGCTTCCTGCCTGCTACCTCTTTCTTCTCCTTCCCGCTCCCCCCCCCCCCCCCCCCCCCCCCCCCCCCCCCCCCCCCCCCCCCCCCCCCTTCCCCCCCCCCCCCCCCCCCCCCCCCGCCTCTCTAAAGACAATCTGTGCTCACTGCCTCCCCTCCCCCCTCATTCCTCAGCCTATAGTGGGCTCCATTTCCTCCATCTGAAAACAGTGACCATTTTAAGTCTGTACGTGTGTGACTTGTATTTGAAAAATAAAAACTTAGTGGACATTTTTAAATAAAAATATATTTTTTGAGTTATGAAAATTACACTTTGAAAAAAGGATGAAGATTTTATAATACTCACTATTAGCTATCTTATGGAGAAACAGGTGGCTCCTTCCCTACTAGTAAGACTGTGTCTATACAATACTTTTGCCAAGCAATAGGGAGCAAAGCACATGATAACTGCATCTGCTCTTCGACTCAGCAATCCCATTTCTGGGAATTTATCCTGGATGTATACTCACAAATACGTGAAGAAATATGCATTTAAGGATGTCCTTGCAGCCTTGGTTATGGTACCACAATGGCAAAAATACAATAAGAGCAATTGTAAATAATAACAGGAAGCAACCTAAATATCCACCATCAGGGGACTAAGTAAATGAGATACAGAAAAGCTGTATAACAGCATATATGCAGCCCTTAAATAGGATGCAATGGTTTCTGCTAACAGAAAAATAAGTGATGTTCAGAACAGTGTATATAGTAAGCTCCTCATTTGTGTGTAAATATATTATATAAAAGCATATGTATGTAAGTGCATGCATATGCACATACTATTTCAGGAAGGACAGTCTAGGACCTGTATTAGGTGCTAAGCCCTGTGAAATAGAACCGAGGTGAGGGAGGTAGGCCTCACATTGAGAGCCTCACTTTATCTTTGTCCTCTTGTGCTGTTTCTACTATTTACCATGTCCTGTGATCTCTTTTATAATAACAAAAAGTAAAAAGCTCTTTATTTTTAAGTTGTTGCCCACACACAGTATGCAGTCTCTCTGCAGCTTAACCTGTTGACAGTTCCCATTTCCTTACCTGAAAGAGTTACGTAATCCTCAGCTGTGAAAATTCTAGAGGCCTTTTTCCTTTTACAGATCATTTGTTAAACTGTCGAACAGAAGTTATATCAGCCTTGATCCCTGAGAACCTCACTGTTTACCTTTTCCAAGAAGAAAATGTCCATTTATCACGACCCTTTATTTCCTGTTTCTGAGCCAATTTCCTACTTGTGACAAAACATTTTCCCCAGTTCCATAGTGACATACCTTTTCCCCAATGGCTTTCGATGCAGAACTTTGTTAAAAGCTTTGCAAGTGGAAATAGATTACATTTTCTTTTTATCCTTTATCCACAGTCACGTATGCATGTCCCTTTAGGGGAATATATGATGTGGTCAGCTATAACTTCCTTTTCCGGAAATGACATTGCTTTCCTCACTATCATTTATATGTCCAGTGGTTCCATTTTTATTTTTAATTTTCACTAATTTGACCACTTCATAATTTGATAATTTTCATAAAAGTGAAACAGATTAATGGGTATTTTCACAGTCCCTTCTGGACCTCTTTGCATAGATGGATGTTAAATTGATTATCAATGAGCCCTTAAAATATTGATATTTGCCACTTTAGTTTCCTCATTCTGCTCTCTGACATTTGAGCATTGACAGTCTACAAATTTATCAATACATACTACCTATTTCTGATTATTTGAAACTGGTTTGCCAATTAGACATAGACATTTAAATAAGATTTGGAGGAATAAGAGTGTTATACATTAATCTTCTCAAAAGATATTTTTTAAGAATGACATATGTGCCAGATACTCCAGTTGTTGCTGGGAATACTGTTGTGAGCAAAACCAGCCATGGTGCCTTCCATTATTCCATTATTAAACTTACAGCCCAGTGGACAAGACAGACATAATCACAGAAATGGATAATTACTAACTTTGATAAACGCTGTAAAGGAAAAAGAAATGCAAGGAGGTGTGAGAGAATGTAATTCACCTGGGAGTGAGGGGTGGTGCTGTGTCAGAGAAAATGCAAACCATTGTGAGCCTTTGTCTGAACCATCACTGGTGTGTGTACTTGGTTATTTAAGACTGCAAGTATACTTGTCAGCCTTCCTCTGGATACCTGAAAAGGATCTGGGCTTGTTTATATGCCTACTCTTTCCTGATCCAAGCCCTGCTATGCTCATGATCATGGTTGGATTCCCTGACCAACTGCCTCTCTCTTTAACACTCTTGCCATTTGCTTGGTCCAAGACCAGGAGCTCCATGTTTCTCAAATAAGTAGGGTCACAGATCCCACATGGCTTCTGTGGTTTGGAAAATCAAACTTTCATTTTCACACTTTTAATCCCAGATGACCCTTAATTTTAAGGAAACTATTTATAATGATAGTTCTGCAGAAAGGCATGAACTTCTTGACCTAAGAGGAATATCTTTTTCCTAATATCTGGTTCACTGACATTAATTTTGTCCTTATTAAACCAATTTGGCAGAGAAATCTTCCCCTAAAAATTTTGTATAATCAAGACTCAGGTGAAGAATATATTCATGTTATCTTCTGGCAATTAAAAAAAAATCTCTAAGCCAATATTTGATTCCTGGATACGGTTTAACAAAACTTCACCTCCTATTTATGGTAAGAAATTATCTATACTGGTTTTTATTTTTTTTTTAAAGATTTTATTTATTTATTTGAGAGAGAGAGAGTGAGAGAACACAAGATGGGGGAGGGTCAGAGGGAGAAGCAGACTCCCCGCTGAGCAGGGAGCCCGATGCGGGACTCGATCCCGGGACTCCAGGACCATGACCTGAGCCGAAGGCAGTCACTTAACCAACTGAGCCCGCCAGGCGCCCTATACTAGTTTTTAAACATATTTTCATATCTTTCTTTTATGGGGTAACATGAAAGGAAAATCATTTTTTTTACACTTAAATTTTAATATGTTTCTCTAGATGACCAGTCATGTTCCTAAGTATTCTAGGCCTGATGAGACATAATGTAATGAATTCATAGAAGAACGGTGGGGGAAAAAAGACATTCCTATGACCTGAATGTGCCAAGGTAGATATTATAATAAATAGTATTTATGCAAAAATGCCCCCTCCAAAATGTTTTCCTTCTTCCTCCATCACGTCCTCCGCCCATCCGTTACCGATTTCCTCTTTCTTTCTTGGTCTGTTATCTCTTGATTTCACCTTCCTTTTCATCCCTCAGTCGTCCACCCCCTCGAACCTTTGTTCACTCCTCCTGAGGCTACTACAGGAGCCTCCCTGAACTCTTCTCCTGCCTTCTTTCTCTTCCCTTTCCCCAGTCATCCGATGATGTTCCTGGATTAACCCTTCAAACCTGATGGTCTCCTATGTGATTCATTATTGCCCCCAAGAGAAATTACAAATATCTTAGCTAGCTACGTGAGGCCCTCCTCTTTCTACCCTTCACTTAACCTTTCCTGCTTTATCTTTCTCTGTTCTTCAAGATCGATTAAGTACCTATCTCTGTTTAACACCTCGTAAACACTGAAGAAATGTTTGTGAATAAATGAAAGAACGTGCGCTTTTCCTTCTATTCATCCTACGAGCCATGTCTTTACATTTATGCTATATATCCAAAGCCTAAATTTCTTTTTGGCCTGGTTTTGTAAAATTCACAGTGATCTTTCTACAATGACGTCATCTTTCTATGAACTCATGGGCTTCACTGCTTCTTTGGGAAATAAGGTTCCAGCTAGCAGGGATCTCCACTAAATTTCTCTAGCCTGGCAAAATACAATAACGGGTTTGGATGTTAAAAAGTAACCAACTAAAATCTGAAAAGTGTTATAGTCTGAGCATTGTAGTAGTATCATTGATGACCCAAATGTCTCTTTTTGATGAGTCTATGACTCATTCCTCTCTGACCAAAAATGTTGGCCCAAAATACAGAGAGGAAAGATTTTACGAAATTGCTTACATCAAAATGTAAATTATCTGCATGGATTTGTGGGCACTGCAGCCTTCAAATAAAATTGTGTAGGGATATAAGTAAAATGAGTTCAAAGGAATCTTTAGATGTGTGAATAAAGATATACTATATTCTTTTCCCCACCCCCAAGGAAATAGTACACAGCCAAATCTTTTTTTGTGGATAGACGGGGGCATGTAGTTTAGGGTCATACATTTTAAGTTCGCTTGGATTTTAAGTGAGCCATTCAACTCTTGGTGTGTCTCATTTTATAAAGAGAATTATATCCTGCTCCTCCCACCAGGCCTAGAAAAAGACACTTTACCTTCTGAACTTTTCCTTCCCCAGGTATTCTGATGTTTGAATGAGGATGAGAATGCTAAGGCACTCGGCCCCGTTTTCATGCTTTACCAGACAAAATAAGTCTCCTCTCTATCGGGACTTTGAAAAACCTACCTTTATCCAGGGTAAACCAGATTATGCCCCATAGGAATGACCAGGATGCCATATAACCATATAGTAATAAACCATTCCTTCCCACCCTCTGCCATCTGAAGGATCCTTCTATATTATAGCTATGGTCATGTCACCACTTGGATCAAAAGCCTTATGTGGCTTCCCATTTGGGACATTCCATATAGAGTTCCTAATACCCTAACTATCCGATTTACCAGTTAAGGCTTTCACAATGTGCTTCCCATGTACCTGATCCATCTAATCTCTCACTACTTTCTCACTCCATCGTACCAAGCTATTTGCGTTCCTCTGGACACTGCGTTTGTTTCATGAATCCGCTTTTTTCATGCTACTCTCTCCACAAGAGGGTCTTTTTCCTGATTATTTTTTAACTGTTGAAGTCCTAAGCATTTTTCAAGTTTCAACCCAATTATCACTTCCTTTGCAAAGCCTCCCTCAGCGTCACTGTCAAAGTGATCACTCCTGGGGCGCCTGGGTGGCTCAGCCGTTAAGCGGCTGCCTTCGGCTCAGGTCATGATCCCAGGGTGCTGGGATTGAGCCCCACATCGGGCTCCCTGCTCGGCGGGAAGCCTGCTTCTCCTTCTCCCACTCCCCCTGCTTGTGTTCCTTCTCTCGTTGTCTCTCTCTCTCTCTGTCAAATAAATAAAATCTTGAAAAAAAAAAAAAAGGATCACTCCTTCTCTACCTCCTGATATTTTACAAATACTTTTATTATGGAATCATGAGAAATATACTCTTATTTTATTTAAGCCTCTGCAAGTTGGAGTCTATCTCTTACAACAGCTTGGGCCATATCCTGATGCAATAGATCTACAAGTTTAAGGGTCTAGTCATTGGGATTTTGAAGCAAATATACCACTTGCCATTGGATTTTCTTGCACTATTCTTCTTAGACAACAGATAGATTTTCATTATATAAAATCACTATGCCAGAATTACCCTAAATAATATAGAGCTTCTCCTTTTATTTTCTTCCCCAGGTTGTAAATGTGGCCTAGTCTCATCCTATTTTTCTCTAATGCTGCCACATAAACTGATTCTGTCTCCTAAATTCAATTGCTTCACCAGCCTTAATTAGTATCTTATGAGTAACAGCATGAGATCATAAAGATGAAAAGATATGTTCACTGTTCATAGAGTTCATAGTCCGGGGAATGGAAATACATCTAATCCAATAGGGCGAGTGTAGTCTTAGAGTCTATACAAGATTCAGGGAGTATAGAGAAGGGAATGATTCATTGTCCCTGGTTTTGAGGGTCAAGGAGTGGTAAAGCATGAGAACCAGAGAGTGTTTCAAAGAGGGTAAGGTCTGAACTGGGATATTTCCTAGTAGGCAAAAGGATAAAAGGAGTTCTGGGTAGAGGGAATGTCAGGTACAAAGGTGTAGAGTTTAGCAGCAGTATGGGAACCTCAAGTTATTCTGTGTGGATGGAGCTTATGGAGCAAGGTGAGGCATGGCAGGATAGGGGGCTAAATGCATAGGCTAGAGCCATAGCATAAAAGGCCTCATTCACTATACAAAGGAATCCAGACTTAAATCTTAAGGTTATGGGAAGACATTTAATGGTTCTAAGCAGAAGAGTTACATAAAATTAGCTTTGTATTTGGAATAAATTGAGACCAGAGAAAAAGACATCAATTAAAAGCCCCTTGCCGCCAAGGCCCCCTCCGAGAAAGAATCGAAGAGTACTGAAACTTAGAGGGGGACACAGGAGAAGGAGAGAAAGCACCTGAAATGGGGCCGATGAAAAGTAGCAACAAAAGGTCTTGCAGGTGGGTTGTATGTAGGGAGTATCGAAGAGGATGGCTAAGATAAACCTAACTTTTTAGTTTAGGTGGTGGCAGAAAAAGCCCTAAGTTCAGCGTTAGACAAGCTGAATTTCAGGAATCTGTCTTCACCCTTGATGTGCTCATTCTGATTCCCCAAATGGCTTACTTGTAAAGCTATGCTGGGGGTGGGAGGTTAGAAATAATAAGAAGGAGTAGAGAGAAGTAAGTCCACATAATCCCCTCATTCATTTGTTCTGATTCCAAATTCAAGCTTTGTGGATGGTGGGTTTTGAAACTACAGGAATAAACATTAATATAAAGAGAAAGAATAGTTTTCCTTCTTGTGACTTTGAGCATACTTTCTGGTTCCCAAATGGAAATTTCCCAAACAATTCTCCTTCTGTTGAAGGTAGAATGGGAGAACTGGTACTTGTTAAACATTGCATATAAATCTACAACCATCTGGTTCTAAAGCCCATGCTTCTTCCATTACATGACACTGACTATTCAAGGAATACCTTGGCTCCAGAAATCAGGCTCAGAATAATAGTTAGTTATGAGAAAACTGAAAGGTTTCCCTGTCTCTTAAGCTATAACATGCCCTAAGAAGCATTCCTCAACAGAAGCATGTCTTCCAAGGGTTCAAACTCAATTTCAGAAATGATCATACCTATCTTATGCCATCCAAGAAATCCTTTTGATAATTTGCTGAAGCTAAATGAAAAAACCATCCAATCGAATTATACATGATCAAGCAGAAGAATTCAAGAGTTATGAAAAATTCCTTCCAAATCTATTTGGAGTTTAACATCTCTCAGTTGGAAAGTAGTCTCTACACACACTTCTCTCATTGGACAGTCCACCTGCCAGTACTAACTTCTAAGTCTTCTCAAACCTAGGAGAGGTTCTCAGTCCTAACAGAGCTGCATGACTATGAAGGACAAGAGATTTCTCTTGGAATCCCTGTGTGACAAGATCAAAATTCTATTTAAATCAAGCACAAATACTACTTAATTGATAGATGATTATATTACACAGCTTAATCAGCATTTTCTGTTGGTATTTATTTGACCCAGCAAAGCACAGCAGTACCTTGCTCTTTTTCCTGGGAAACTTCAAAGTGCCCTTGGCATGACCAGGGAAAGATGTGAGCAGTAAAAGAAGTGCTGGGAAAGAAGCTTGCGTTCTCTTAATAGCTCTAACCACACTACGCAGTGTATGTCAAAATGTTAAAGAGAACAGAAACTCCTAATGCTTTGTGCAATGTATACAGTTCCTGGGCTTTGATGTTTCTGTTTCTGTCCCTTTAGTTGTACAAAATTGTCTGTTTTTTTTAAAAAATCTTTTATGTATCATTACTGACCTGTCAAACATTATTTTAACTTAAAGAGTAGCTGACGCCTTGCAGTAAACCTTGAAAAGCCCCCTGTTTAAAAACAATCTGCCTTTATGCTGTACATATCTATAGTGTGGTTATGTTTTTATTACAGGGAACATGTCTTGGAGATAAATTTTCTACACAGGCATTTAGGTCCGAACAAAGGCAGCCACGTAAGAGCCCGGACTTGGTCTTTTGCACTGGTGCTACGTGCCTGGTGTCTCACTGAGTTAAAATGTAAATTCAGAGCCTTTGCAAAGTTTAGGGATGGCAAAGCCATCTCCACATTTTTTTCAGGCCTCCCTTTTACACCCCAAATTATCCTAACACCGCTTTTTGAGTTGTGCATTCTCACAAATGTAAAGCAATTACCTAACTCCTAAGTCAGTTTTTCTCTTTAGAACAAATTAAACATTTCTCTCAGGTACCATTTCATTTGGCTCAGTCAAGATTCCTCCCCCTTCACCACCACCACCACCACCATCACCAACTCCCACTTTTTTTTTGCATTGTTTTGGCAAGCACTGACTTGATTTCCCTTCCTTCCCCTGCCCCCTTGCCAGTTTTGTCGCCCTCCTGAACTGACCGTTTGAAGTGTTTCCCAACAGCCTCACTGAGGAGGAGGTAACAATGCACAGAACTGCTGTGTGACTTAGTGAGCTTGAAAGATCTGGACATCAGAGGGAAGGAAGTGGGGGATCTGCAACCAAGAGGTTTTCTTCATGACTGAACTGAATGGAATTGTTCTGGAGGAAGTGATACATGTTCCCATTCATGGGTGGTAGAGTTATACTGAAAGGCAGAAGGTAGCAGGAGATACTATAATTGGACTCCCTCACAAGGGTTTAAAAGCTATTGCATTATCATTAATGGCATTTTTTCCATTTATATCCTGCAATTGTTAGTCATCGTTTATGAGAATACTGAGGATTAGCCTTGTATTTTTTTTTTTTTGGTCATTATGAGAATTGCTTTAATTGATGAGCAAGCTGGAGTCATAGTTTTCAAAGTCAGTCTTGTGTAAGATACTAAATTACATTCACTGAGATGATGATAAATGTGGGTAATTTTTAAACAACTTTTTACATACTTTGAATAAAAGTGCATTGATTCTTAACTAAAAACTCTGGGCTAATCCATTTCCACTGAAAGCTTTCCTTATTTTATTTTTAGGATTCTGAATAGAAGATTCAAAAGGAAATTTTTTAAAAGATTTATTTATTTATTTTAGAGAGAGAGAGTGAGTGAGCAGGGGGGAGGGGCAGAGGGAGGGTGAGAGAGAGAATCTCAGGCAGACTCCCTACTGAGCGCAGAGGCTGATCCGGGGCTCAATCTCAGGACCCTGAGATCAAGACCTGTGCTGAAGAATGAGCCGCTTAACCAACTGAGCTGCCCAGGCATCCCCAAAAGGAAATTTATAATGACAGTGCCTATATTTGAGTAATTTTCTCTAAGATGCTCATTGATAAATTCTCCCACATTTTCTAACTGTAAGAATTCATCAGGCCTCAGGAGATTTTCTCCTATACCTTCTACCTTTCCAACATTAACAACATACTCTTACCCGAAAAGAGAAACTTTAAGTGAAATCAGGGTCACTCCCTATGCCTGAGTTGGATCTGAATGCAGTCCCTCTTTTTGGGTATGTGGTCTATTTTTATTTATTTTTTTAAAGTTTTTATTTTAATTCCAGTTAGTTAAATACACTTCTCTATTAGTTTCAGGTCTCTGTGGTGTTACCTTAACTTGTCTCACCCCCAGGTCATTTCTTTGTGAAACCAGAGGGTCAGACTAAATTTCTGAGATCTCGCTCTCTCTCTCTCTCTCTCTTTTTTTTAAAGATTTATTTGTCTATTGGAGGCAGGGTAGGGGCAGAGGGAGAGGAAGAATCCTGAAGCTGACTCCCCGCTGAGTGCAGAGCCACGAGGGGACTGGAGCCCATGACCCTGAGATCATTACATGAGCTTAAACCAAGAGTCTGCCGCCCACCCGACTGAGCCATCCAACCGCCCCTGAGATCTCCTTAATCTAGAGTTAACATTCCATAAACAAACAATAAATCCATGAGTGAAGAAACTACCTTGAAGAGAGGAGTAAAGTCAGATGTGTATGCATGTATTTGAGAGGTTCTGAGGTAATGCACTGAGTTTTTCATTCTTTCGTCGATCCATTCATTCATTCTCATTTTTCTAGCACCAGTCTCTTTACATTCTGAGTTATAAAGATTATAATATTCCCAAAGAACTCACAACCGAATGAATCAGCATTCACATATTTTTTATACTCTCCTCTACTTCCTTAGGTGCTAAGAATATATTGTTAAATGCTTTTCTACTTCTTACCTAATAATGGAGGTTTTGATAAATAAAACCCAACTTCTTAACCAAATATGCATTTCTAACTGAGAAACCAGTTATATCTCTGATATAATTGTGGATCAGAGAAGGAGTGGATATATAAGTACTTTTTTAAATATCAGTTTAAGTTTTAATTTTTTATTGTCTCACTCTCTCTCAAACATACAAACTACTCGGCTACACATGGGCAGGGAATGTTTCGTGATTCCCAGAGGTCCTTTCTTCCAGAGTCCCTTTCCTCTCGTCTTCTTTTTTTAATGTCCATCTTCATATTTTTAAGTCTAAATAAATGTACCAAGGGAATTATACATTGATTTATTTTTGCTCTCTTTCCAATAAATATGTCCAATTAGTTAATTTTATGATTCTTAAGTATCAATTGCTTCTGACCTAGGTGACTTAAGCTACATTTTTCTTACATATTTTTTTGTTGGAGCTTTTCTTTTACAGGAAATTGCTAAGGATGTACTTCACATGTACGTCAATAACATGCTAATAAATCTGGTTCTCTCTTGCTTCTTTATAATTATGGTGCTTCAACTGTCACCTTATTAATTTCAACACCTTTCATTTCCACTTACTTCTCTCTCTAACTTGAAATAAGCCTCTAGGAAATATCAAAACACTTATTTCCTCTTATCCCCCACCCTCCAAAAAACAAACAAACAAAAACTATATAGCATGCCATTAAATCTGCAGACAGGAACTATGGACTGCTTTCCATAGCCTCTCAGTGACTATAAGTGAAGACGTTCTGCTTTATATCTCCTTTGGAGATGTCTTTGTGCAACAACACAAAATTGTTGAGAGTGTAAAAACAAAAGTTAATTTTGGCAAAAATAACCACAAGCTGATAGAATTTAAAATGTTAAGGGAGATTAGATAGAAGTAAAAAAATAAAGAAAATAACAAGGAAAATTAATGTCAATATGGTTTCAAAAGCCTTGGAAAATAATGGAAAGATGTACTAGGTAATATACCGGTGACCTGGATGATCAGACTGTCAGCACATTCATAGAGCTGTACATGAAAACCAGAAAGTCTAAGAGCATGAAGACAATGTGCCAATCTCTCCACAGAGCCTGGTTGCTTACGTTGCTGTGCTGTTGGTGTTTTGTATCCAATACTATGAACAAGTACAACTCCCAACATAATCGAAACACAATTTTGTTTTTGTGTCCCATGGTCCCTTTAAAATGTAGTCAGTGGTGGTGATCTTCTCCTGACCCTGATGAGACCTCAAGAAATCACATGCTTTTAATGATCATGTTAGGCAATAATGGTCTTAAGGTCGCTTGAAATTGTAAAGACAGGTTTAATTTCCTAAGTAAAATGCCAAATCCTATGGAATATAATTCTAAACTTCATGTAGTATTAAATATTCTCTCCGTTCCAGATGGCTAGCACCTATGGAATCTGTTATAGAACAGGTGGTCAGCTTTTTATTTGCTTCCCTCTTCCCCCTCACTCACTTGAACCCTCGTCCTTGCTTCCTCAGGCTGTCCACTCCTCACACGCTCTTGCCCTTGGAGTCCCTCATCCTCCCCACTCAAGGGAATTCTAAACAGGTCCTCTCTTGCATAGGTAGCACACGTCCGGTTCACTGAAACCACATTGTCTGCCCCACACTCAGTAGAAGTGGGCTACAATCCAAACAGAATGTTTCCCCCTCTGTCATGAATTAGGCATTTTCTGATGATTCCCCTTAACCATGGCGAACATATTTCAAGCTTTTGAAGGATCCCATGGAAGCCACATCACTAGGCTTGAGCTGAAGAAGGTAACACTCCATGCCCTCCTTCTTTGGGATAAATAAAGCCAACAACCAGCGATAGTATTCTGAGAACTATCATCCCTTTTCATCCTTTTTAAAATATTCCTCAAGGGTTTTAACTCTATCTAACTGGTTCTGGGACACCTATTTGGAAATCTCCTCTTCATATTTTAACACATTAGAAATTTATATCTATTGTGCCTTGATACCTTAATCAAAATACCAATTTTTACATCCAACTGCAGTCACTAATAGGGCTTTTGTCCCCGAGAGCCTGCTTATTTGGTTCAGTCAGTTTACATGAGGGGGTGGCACTTGCTCATGGTTGCAGACCAAGGTTAGCAAACTCAAGTTCTTTCAGACAGGAACATGGGTGAATGACCATGGCCGGGTGGGGACTATGGTCTTTTACGAGAATATGCCTGCGCAAAGGGAAAAAGGCCCCTTGGCCATTGTGAGTGCAGTGATACCAACCTTTCTAATTTTTCAAGAGAAGTTGAAACTAAAAGGTTTTTACGTGCCATCTCCACATTTTTAATGTGGGCTTAAAAGGGTCTGAGGACTTCATTCAGGCTACATACTAGAAAATTAGTGGACCAGGTTCGGATAGAAGAGCAGCAGTTTTTTTATTTTTACGGTAGGCTTGCCCTCAACTGTGCCTAGTTGTCATTTACAGTCATGTGTTTGGTGACTTGGGTGAGAGGAGAGCAACTGAGCAATTCAAGCTCCCCCTCTGTCCTGAGAGGAAAGTCCCGTGTAGAAACCTGGAATTCCCTTCATATACAAAGAATATCAACAATTAAGACACTTGCATGCAAATCTGAAAGAGGGTAGGGGGGTGGGTAAATGTACTTTTATTGTTCAGGATAGGAGCTGTTTTTTACTTTCCTTGTCCATTTACAAACACCCAGATGAAGAAAACAAGCAGAACAGGTTTCTTCTAATCACACTAATCCTGGACTAAGCATACTCCTCTTCCTGCTTTGCTTTGACTATTCAAGTGTTGGTGGTGATAGAAGTGTTGAAGGTCATTATCTACCAGGGGGATTAATCCCTATTGGGCGGTTGTATTTGCAACCTAAATTTAAAGTGTTTTTTTTCAGATACTTTGAACCAAGAAGCTCAAGCTGCTGAATCTTAGATGACATCCCAAGAGCTTCAAATGAAATATTAGATGATGTATAAAGACAGACATCCACATGCATTAATCCCCGCCCCCCACCACCACACATACACATACACACACACACACACACACACACACACACTTCAGGAATAAATAATGTTTAAGGCAATGCTGCATGAGTTGTGGGTACGGGGGTTTATTTTACTATTTTGTCTACTTTTGTTTATGTTTGACATTTTTTATAATAAAATATTGCAAATGCAGTAGACATTTGGTTATAACAACTAGTAATACAATAAAAATATTAGATTACTGGACATAAATAATTTTTATTTATAAATAAACTCATCATATTATAATCATCTTGCCATAGAAAATCAGATGAAATACCTAATGTTGAGTCATTACCCCAAAATAAATACTTACATGAATGGTTACCCACTTTCTATTGGTTTATAATTCAGTGGACACAGAGTAACTTGAATTTTATTGTGTTTTGGTTTATTATTAACTGTGTAGACAAGAAGAAGGGTTTAATGAAATTTTTCAAGGGAATCCCCTACTGTAGACCTAACTTCTCACTGCTTTAAAATGCACTATAATGCCTGGGAGGAAGTAGGGGCTCATAAATGTTTACTAAATAAAAGAAAAAGTGAAAAAATAGTAGCTAAATTAGAGTACAAACAGTACACACTGACTTCTTACTTTAAAGTGTGTGGGAGGGCGCCTGGGTGGCTCAGTTGGTTAAGTGACTGCCTTCGGCTCAGATCATGATCCTGGAGTCCCAGGATCGAGTCCCGCGTCAGGCTCCCTGCTCGGCAGGGAGTCTGCTTCTCCCTCTGACCCTCCCCCCTCTCATGTGTTCTCTCTTTCTCATTCTCTCTCTCAAATAAATAAAAAAAATTTAAAAAAGTGTGTGGGAAAATACATCTCAAGATTGTTGATTACATACTTTGAAAGCTACCATAAATACCACATACATATGCATATACATCTAATAGAGACATGTGAGCATGTGTAAAAAGATTTCTTGGCCAATTTAGTCCTAAAAAGTTGATTTGTTGAAATGTATTTAATTACAACACAAAATCAAATAATTTAAAGCCCAAACTCTTAATTTATACCAGGTGTGCTGATTTTTTTTAGCACTGAAATTCCAATGTTTGAGGAAACATCTGAATGATATGTACCTAAACAATAAACTAAAATTTTGTATCTCCATTCTTTACAGCTTTTTTCAATGACTTGGAACAGAGTAAAAAAAAGAAAAGTTTTGGGGGCTCCTGCAGAGCAAAAATGGCTGGTTAAAACATTTCATTCTTAAGGTATCTTCAAATTTGGGGCATTGAAAGGAAACATTTTTATTATAGAGCCAGAAAATGAACAGGGAGGAAACTCTAGCCAAAGCATTGTCACATTAAAACAGATCCAAGCCCTCTTGATTTTCTCCAGTTTCTCCTTCAAGCAAATCAAAGATGCCTTACTTACTTTAAGAGATCAAACTGCCAGAGATCTGTTTCATTTAAGAGCCAGAAATTTAGGAGGGACCCAGAAACCTACCTCCATTAACAGCAGTTTCAGGAAATGAGGAGATGCCTAGGAAACCATTTTATTTGAAAGCTATGGACAGTAGAGATGTTCAAGAAAGTTTGGTTAATAAGCATTCTAGGAAGGAACATAAATAGTTGCTAAAACCAAAACACTTTTTCTAGAAAGGCCCTTTCTATTTTAAGAGAATAACTTGTATATTCATAGTAAAATGAAGGCATTAAGAACCAGGCATTTTCCAATAGATTTCTCATTATAGGAATTGGTGTTCTTATTGACATCCAAGAAATTTTGTTAATGGGCAATATTTTCTGCTGGATTGGGTCCTGGAAAATCGTCCTCTGATTTATTCAAGAAGAAAAACTTTTGTATGAAATATGGGTCAACAGCTGGTATCTTGTGGGTCCTTATCCAAAGGTGGTATAAACAAGGCAAACGTGGCAAGTGTCTGTTCAAAAGAGAAAATAATACTCTATTATCTTTATGGAATTCTCCTTCAAAGACTTCAAAGCCTCAGATAAATAATATGTCATGAACCAGGAGACAGATAAGGGGAAAAATACCATTCTCCTTACTTCATGGGCATAAAATCTGAAAAGATAAAAAGAGAAGTGACTCTAACTTAGGCTTCTCTTCAGTAAAAAAACAAAAACAAAAAAACAACACCATATAAATCTAATGGAATGCATCCAACTGCAGCTATGTGCTTAATTTAGACAAAACTAGTTATTTTTTTATTTGATCATTTGGGCAAAAACAAGTTATTTCGTTGAATTTCCTGTCCTCCTATACCTTCTTTCTCTCATCCAGCTCCAGACTGCCTCCTGGGGTTTCTAAAACATAACCTCGTGCTTTCATTATCTTAATCAATATCTATAGGAGATCCATGTGGTCTGCATGGATTAATTAAAGGATCCTCTGAGTGGCATTCTTCAATCTATGCCACTCTTCACTTATCCATTCATGCATTTATTCAAAAATATCTCTCCCTACCTCTAACCTACACTCTAACCATACTAAGATACACTCTACACTCTATCATATTAAGATACTCATTCCCTACACTCTAACCATACTAAGATACTCAATATAACTTGCACAATGTAGTAGACTTCTATATTTCCCTATCTTTTCTTGTTCTGTTTCTCCTATTGGAAATGCTTTTAATTTTGTTCCTCTGATAAAAGAAAATTCTAATTCATACCAAGATGAAATTCATACATTTTATTCTTAAGAATCAATTCTTGATTGTTGGGATATTTTTGATTACTACTTCAATTTCTTTAGTGGTTATGGGTCTGTTTGGGTTTTCTGTTTCTTTCAGGTTCAGTTTTGGTAGTTTATATATCACTCGGAATGCATCCATTTCTTCCAGATTATCTAATTTGCCGGCCTATGCTTGCTCATAATATGTACTTATAATTGTTTGTATTTCTTTGGTGTTGGTTGTGATCTCTCCTCTTTCATTCATGATTTACCCCAAAGATACAAATGTAGTGATCCAAAGGGGTACATGTACCTCAGTGTTTATAGCAGCAATGTCCACAATAGCCAAACTATGGAAAGAGCCAAGATGTCCATCAACAGATGAATGGATAAAGGCGATGTGGTATACATATACAATGATATTATGCAGCCATCAAAAAAAAAAAAAAAAATCTTGCCATTTGCACCAAATGGATGGAACTAAAGGGTATTATGCCAAGCGAAATAAGTCAATCAGAGAAAGACATGTATCATATTGTCTCACTGATATAAGGAATTCTTAATCTCAGGAAACAAACTGAGGGTTGCTGGAGTGGTGGGGGGTGGGAGGGATGGGGTGGCTGGGTGATAGACATTGGGGAGGGTATGTGCTATGATGAGTGCTGTGAAGTGTGTAAGACTAATGAATCACAGACCTGTACCTCTGAAACAAATAATACATTATATGTTAAAAAAAAAAAAAAAGAAGATAGTAGGAAGGGAAAAATGAAGGGGGGGAAATTGGAGGGGGAGACAAACCATGAGAGACCATGGACTCTGAGAAACAAACTGAGGGTTCTAGAGGGGAGGGGGGCCGGGGGATGGGTTAGCCTGGTGATAGATATTAAAGAGGGCATGTATTAAATGGAGCACTGGGTGTTATACGCAAACAATGAATCAAGGAACACTACATCAAAAACTTAATGATGTAATGTATGGTGATTAACATAACATAACAAAATAAAAAAAAGAATCAATTCTTGAATCTCCATCTAAGAAAATGATCATTTCTTCCTCTGTGTTTCTGTAACAATTTATTTGCACTATTAATAGAGTTTTTATTGCACTATAATTGGTTGAATATATGTTTGTCTATTTTACTGGATGTCAGGACCATGGCTTATTCATGTCTATAACTTATACCCCAGAAGGTTGCCTGGAAATTCAATGGGCATGTGTTAAATTGAAATAAATTAGATATAGATACTTATAGAACCCACTTTTTTATAATAAAATAAAATTTTATTTTATTTTATTACGTATGTTAGTCACCATACAGTACATCATTAGTTTTTGATGTAGTGTTCCATGATTCATTGTTTTCGTATAACACCCAGTGCTCCATGCAGTACATGCCCTCCTTCATACCCATCACCGGGCTAACCCATCCCCCCACCCCCCTCCCCTCTAAAACCCTTAGTTTATTTCTCAGAGTCCATAGTCTCTCATGTAGAACCCACTTTTTTTTTAACATTAAGATGTTTGAAGTCGGTTAGTATGTTTACATCTCTGTGCTAGAAGGTGTGAGCATTCACAGCATAGAAAGGAGACAGGTCTCAAATTGGATTCTCTTATAATTAGAAGAGAATGGAAGACAAGTAGATGTCAATAATGCAATTCTACATCCAATGTAGTAATGTTGAAACCTGATTCAAATAGAAGTCTCTGTTCTTACTATTATTCTATATGGCCCATTAAGAAATATATTCTTCTGAGATTAACATCATTCTTTCTAACTTAATTCTCTATTGGTACCAAATGAAATATTTGCCTGGTTTTAGTACTTATATTAAGGTTCTCTGTCCAAATAATGCTGGTATACAATTACCAATGTGGATGCTATGACTTATATATGTGCCTCTTACTGATGACTTTAGAGAGTGAGGCAGGATTTACCTTTACTATAATTGCTCTGAGGCACTGAAATGTTTCTAACACCCCAAAGCTACAAATCAAACAATTCTGAATTTCTAAGTGAATCTTGGCCAGACCACTAAATTTTATTTATCCCATCAGAGAAGAATGGATCATTCTATGCCTTGAGACATATGTGACTTCATACCTGAGTTACTCTTTGAAACAAGTTTTCAATGATCAATACAAAAAGTAATTCTGTAAAATTAGTTGATTCCAAATGACTGTTCCATGGAAATTCTATCTAAAGTAATGCTGGACCACATAAAAATATTATGTGTAGAATGTAGTCCAAAATAATGTGACCTTCCTTTGAGATGCATTTGGGATAGTTGATAGAAAATTGACCTTTTTAAACTCTACAGAGTGACATAAGCTACTAAGAATCTCTTGATTTAATGCTGAGTTTTATTTGTCAACATACTAATGAAATAGCTATATTTGAATCCAAAGCATTCCAGGTCATTTCTGTAAGAAAGCATACAATGTACTATTGTTGTAGGATATATGGGTGATTGAACTATTTACATCTAAATGTAAACGATAGAAATTCCTTAGATAAATATGCACTGTGAGTTATGTGGTCTGAAAGGCAATGAATGGTTGGCAAATCATGGAAGCCAATATGTTGTAGAAGAAATGTCATTTGGAACAGCAATATACAGGCTACATGCCAAATGAAATTTTTACTCTCCTGGACATGCTTCCTTTCAATTCAAGGAAGGAAGGGCAAAATGGTATGTAGGATTGTACAGGAACTTTATATCTCAAAGACACAATAGGTAAAGGAATATATCTCAAGAGACAACTTCAGAGAAAGGGGTGATTTCTCAGTCTTCCCAAGTTTCCAGAAGACTGTCACACAAATTTTTTCTACACATATAAAGTTCACTGAAGACTGGGAGGAGGGAATGAGGGGCTTGGGGGGGAATTCTTGGTCTGCTTAGTAAATCTGCTAACTTTGCAAATCTACTGGGGTCTCCAGAACATATGTAGCCCATTCAGATATAATAAACACAGAATGAGAGAATATGTCTTCTATATATTTATTTTTCTTTACCTTTGAGGTGAACACGGATAGAGTGATTTTTTTTTTCTTTTTTAGAGTCCCACTCATGCACATACCTTTAATATTGTCTCTTGGCCCATTTGAGACAGATTTGTATTAGTAAAAAAAAAAAAAGTTCATTATTACTAAGCACACTCACTTATCCTTAAGATAAATTAACTACTCAAGCAATCTCATGGGGAAAAGGGGACACTTAAAATTTCTCAAAAGAGAAAGCATGTTTTACATGTTATTACACTAAGGAAGTGATATATATAAAATATGTATAAGAAACGCAAGATAATGAATTCAGAGTCAAAGGGCATAATACATTTTGTATCTTTTATCATCTTTCTATTGAGCAGTACAAACATGCAATTGTTTTTCTGCTTTTCCATCTTAGTGGTTGCTCTGAAGATATGTTCGCCTACCTCAGTATTGGTCACAGTTATTTGTGGGGTTTTTCTTGTGTCATGTTCCTAAAAGGTGCTAAAATTGATTTCCTTCTATGCAAAATTATTTTGGTACATTTTACATGTATCCCAAGCTCAATGACATTTGGTTATCATTAAATGACTACAGTGAATGTAAGAGAGAAGCATTCCAGTTCTTAGGCATAGTCACTCAGATCTCTAACTCTTTGAGAAACAAGAATTCTTTGTTCCATTAACAGAACAATAACATTCTTAGGCTTGAAAATATATATATATATAAATCTGCAACAAAAGAGTTACAAACCCACAGTATTTCTGAAATGAGCTACCATTAATTATACATTCTGTTTCAAACTCCATGCCAATTTTCTCCTTGACAAACTACAGATAGAGATTGCCTGGCTCAGTATTTTTTATAAGAAATAATAGATTGAGGGCAAGATTATTCTACTAAGGACCAATGTTACAAATTTGGTTGAATCTTGTCTTAGTCTAAGGCACTTTATGACAAAGTCTATTCATAGTAACATACTTTTGTTGGCTTTTATTTAGCCTTTTACTCTGGGCAGAAACTAATGGTCAATATTGGCTAAGTGATTTCCTGGTACTGGTCCTGGTGCTCTATGCAGATCTACTGGGAGTGTCACAGCTCTGATGGGAGAATAAGGATTGGGTAAAATGGCCTAGAAACTAATAAAACAATAAAAATGGCCTAGAAAACTAATAACTTTAAAGAACATAAAAGCTCCCGTGTTCTAATTCCACCTGTTTTCTTTTTATATATTTCATTGATTTGTTTGGTCAGCCCAACTATGTCTGATAATGAAACTAGAATGTTCCTTCTACATGCTTATGACATGACTATGTCAGAAATGATCAGGACTCTCAAGGAGAAACTGGTTCTGCTTGCTAGTTGTTACCAAAAAAGATTGCTTAAGATCACTTACTTTAAAACCAAAATTATTTGGGTCGATTAACTTTCAAAATGTACTTGATCATATCAACACCATGTAACAAGATAATTAATTTAGTTACTTAAGCATACATTTGTAATTTGCTCATCCGGGTAGATTCACCAAGGAAATCAGTTTCTTAAAACCAGATGTTCCATCAGCGCATTTGCTATGATATTTTTTTTTCTATAGCCATGGTGGGTGGCTGGTAACTTATGCTTTGAAAATGTTCCAGTCTAAATCATCTTGATCACATTGTATGGTGAAGAACTTGGAGACTTAATAATTCACTTATTCATATGCTGGAAAAAAAACCTCAGAAACTGTTTCTTAAGTAAACTCTTGGATCTCCCTACTCTACTGGCCCACCTCGATGTAGAAATTGGGTGGCCATCTATTCAGAAAATAGTGTTGATTTTTGGTCTCATTTTCACAAGAGGTCATCAACCCTCCTGTTCAGTTAGTTGATTTTTAAAATACAGAATCTGTCCTTAATCAGTAACAAGGAATTGTTCATTAACAGAGAACATACTTTCAAACTGTTTGCTAGCTAACTTCTAAGCCATTTGTGAAAGGAATTTCATTTCTGGAGATTGTTTTGAAAAAATGAAATGCATGTCTCTCTCTATAATTCTTGTTTTTAACTTCTGAATCATGCTGTGCTATCAAAAAGCTGCACATTTAGACCAAATTTTCTTAGCCTCTATCAAGATATTTTCTTTGTTGTACTTTGACATTATGCCCTTGGCTTACATTAATGGAGACCCTAAAAAATGCTTTATGAAGTAGACTACTACAGTTACTTAATAACGCTATTAAAATGTCATCCACTACATAATCCAGAATCCTGCATACAAAGATCCACTCAAGACATTGGCTTGACCTTACAAAGAACTAGTGTGTCTTCTCCTTAAGTGAGAATATGATTCCTGTAAACTGAGTGTAGCTCCTTTTGCTTCAGCTGCCAAGAAGCTCAGAGTTAAATTTATTAATTAAAAGTATGAAACTACTAAGTCTTTATAGTATACATTTCTTAATTCTAAATTTTCTATGAATTTGCTTTTCTCTTCTATATTTTAATGGTCTTGGCTTTTTAATTTATGCCTGTATTTCTGGATTTTCTGTATATCACGGAAAGATATCTCAAAACATTTTGTTACACATGACAGGTTCTAGCTAAAAAGGAAGAAAAATAACCAGATATCCCACAGTGTTGTAAAAGATACTGAAAAAGTTCTGAGTAGGGGAGAAAAGAAAAGATGAGATACAGTGGTGATGGAAAAATCATTAGAGCACTAAAGGTGAGTAAAATAAAGGTAATAATGAGTGAATAATACATAGTAAGATTGAAGGAGACTCTGACAAAAAGATGAAAAAAAAATACAGAGTAGAATGTCATAAATGAGAAGAAATATAAATCAAAAGTTAGACATCTACAGGCTTGAGAAGAATAAATTGAATACTTTGAACACACACAGCAGGAAAACCATTCAAGTACTGTGGCCACTAAACAAAGCATACTGCTCCTGTGCAACATCACAAAGTTTCTCGGAGAGGCCATGGCCAGGTCAGGTCACCGTCTTTCATGCCATCATGTACATAGGTTGATTTCAATGTATGTTATGTTCACAACAGTTGACAATACACCACCAAACATTTCAAATCCAGTTATTAATGCAGTTACTCTTACTTAATATTCTCATATCCATGAATTCACTAACACAATAAATTAAAATTCAGTGAACAGAGCATTTGTTTCAGAATGCTTTGAGAAGTGACCCCCAGCAACAAATTCCAAAGAAGGAAGCATGGTTGGTGGATGGAGGACGTCATGGTGAGAGGGATGGTGATGAGCCTTTCCTGAGCCTGACTGAGGTAGCCAGGGCTTCTCTCTCATAAGCTCTTCCCAAAGAATGCATTTGCATTTGCATTTCCCTTTTTCCCCTCAGCAGTTTACTATGCCAAAACTTTCAGTAAGATACTGAATTTCGAGAGCAGTGGTTGTCAAGTGTGGTCCCCAGGGGGCAGCAACAATGCCGTCTTGGAACATGGGACACACTGGAGCTCTATCACAGAACTACCGAATCAGGAATTCGGGGAGTGGGGACCTTACGATCTGTGGTGTTCATAACACATGATAAAGCTTGAGAACCACTGGACTAGAAGAACACATGGATATAAGGAGCTCATTCACAAGTGTATTAAATGTGAAGTGATAATACTAGGAATAGAGGCAGAGTTTGAAAAGGAGGATGGAAAAACCGCAGAAAAAGAGTATCAGCAACTGATAGCTTTCCATTTGCTTATACCAGAGACTCAAATGTAGATTTGAGTGTTCATATGTTTAATTTTTTAAAATTTACTTTTTGCACGTTTGTGTCTATGCTGTTCTTCATTCTTACTTCACACTAAAAAGAGGAAGTCCAGTTTCCTCTCAGGTTTCCTGAGGAAAACTGGTACTACAACTACATATTCTCTAGACTTTAACTTAACTATCCTCACACAGAGAGGATAAGTCACCCTCAGTTCCTAAGTCATTCCACAAATGATCATGTTTCCTCTCAGTTTTAGCTCCATACAGGGATCAACAGCACCACTGCAATTCAGTCACCCTTGAGGTGAGACTCTGCAGCTGTTTAAACAGTGCATGCCCCATGACAACACACCAATGTGGGGCAGGAAGCAAAGAAGGATTCTATTTCTAATTGAACCTCTGATGGGAATTGAAATAGGGTGGTGTTTGATTTCTTGAACTAGAATTCATCTGCTTATCATAAACTCTTCAGTGGCACCACTTCTCCCTCTCTCCAAGTACTGTCACTCACAAACCCTCCTACCCTGCATCTGCTCTTTCATTGTCGCCTTTCAGTAACTGTACCCGGGGCTCCCTTTTCCCAAAGCAGCTACCTTGAGCACTGAAATGTCTCCACACTGCTAAGGGGAAGAAATTGCAACCTGCTTCACCATCTCTGAGATGACTTAGAGAAAAACAATGAAGATCCTTTTAAAAAGGGCTTACATATTGGATTATTTGGCCAGAATAAAAGATTAATGGGTAGATTGACCACATAATTCCCAGATTTTAAATCTGGAAAACTTTTCAGAGGAAAGGAGATGGTGGCTATTAATGGATTCTGCCAAGACAATTGACCCATCCTGGGATTGTTGCAAACCAGCCAAATGCTCTCTGTATTAATCGAAGACCATCTGCTAACTTCAAGTGTATGAAGAATTTTAATGAGAAAAAATATTTATCATTTGCTCACCTTACCCATAGAAGACCAGATAAGAATAAAAGCAGTACAGACTTTGGTTGTTATTTATGTATATGTTTATTGAGGACTCTGCTATCACTGGGCTCATTATCTAATCATTAAACATTTGTTTATATGAATTAAAATTTCATTATCCAGCTATTAGACATAACAAGATCATCTTGACTATTAAAATATTAATTGTAAAAATAGACACTGTGGGAGGTATAGAGTTTCCATCCATGGGGACTCATTGCCTCTGTTTATAATTAACTGGCCTAAAATACAATAGGAGCTTGATTAGCTTTTGTGTATTGCTTTAAAATTACAAGGTTATAACAGAGGTCTCTGAAAGCAAAAGTTTATGGTGTTCTTTCTAGATTCCTTCCAAATTCTACAGAGTTCAGGCTATCTTTCCACTTATTTTGAGGCCTTCTCTATAGAACTCTTCACTCAACTTGTCTGTACACTACTAAGGGTTGGATGACGGAAAGCTATTCAGGAAAGTATAGGCAAAGTAGCTCCGCATTGTTTTGTTGGTGGGCATTCTTTTCACAATACAAGCTTACACACTCTTCTCTGCAGAACTTTTTCCTTTAAGGCCTTCAGGATCTCTACATGCTACAAAACCTGACATTTATCTGGTAGGTCAAATTAATGATGAGATTTGACATTATCGGATTTGATCACGAAATCTGACACCATCAGAATCTTGGCTTTCGGGAGCAAGAGTCACTATAGCATATTTGGAAAAGGAAGGACATATGCTACGGCAGGAAAAATTTCTCAGACAAAACTTCCCCAAAATATTTTATATGTCTTTAAGAAATACTAGAATTAATATCAGCTTGTGTTATATTTTCTTATTTCATCCAGATCTCTTGATACAAAGCAAGAATTTTAGGGACACCTGGGTGGCTCAGTCAGTTAAGCATCTGACTCTTGATTTCAGCTTGGATCATGATCTCAGGGTTGTGGGCTCAAGCCCCATGTGGGGCTCCACGCTCAGCGTGGAATCTGCTTGTCCCTCTCCCTTTGCTCCTCCCCCCCAATCATGTTCTCTCTCTCTCTAAAATAAACAAATAGATGAAATCTTCAAAAAAAACCAACAAGAATTTTAGAATGATGAATGATGGAGCATATCCTTCCATAAAATAAGAAATATCAAGGTTTTTTAATAAATTCTACCTCTAAAAAACATTAAAGCACTATAACTGGTCAATTCTGTGACATCAAAATAAAAAAAACATTTTTATTACTATCAAGAAGTAAAATGAATTGTTAGTTCAGAGACTTTTTTTTTTTTTTGCCTCTTAATCTATTGACATAAAATTGGATAGATATATCCCTAAGGGGTCCTGACATACACAGCATGACCAGCCATGCACGATTGTGTTATTTGTTAAATACATACTTCCCTCTTTTCTCATTATAATATTGCATCCAACTCACAACTAGTGCCAAATAGGTGATACAGAGAAGTAATTCCCAGGCAAATCCCTCGTGGGGAGAGATCAGTTCTGTCTGAGATGTTTCTGGAAGGCTTCACAAAGAAGAGCATTCCATAGAGAGGTAAGGAGAGAAAAGTGGGAGTCATTGAGAAAACCAATTTTCCTAAAGTAGAGATGTCATTGGGGATAATGGTGAGAGACAAGGCCAAATATTTACTGGGGTGAGATTTCCAGCAGAAGGGTTTTGACTTTATCATGTGGGCTGAGAAAACAACTGAAGGTTTGTGGAAGAGAATTTCAGGGTTTGTGCGAATTAGGCTGGTAGCAACGTACAGAAGAGAATAATTGTGGAAACAAGTAAACCAGTATGGACATTATTTGAGTTATCAAAGAGTGAAGGTAATGAGGATCTAAATTAGGATAGTGGTGGCAGTAGTGGGTAAGTAAAGGATAAATGAAAAATATTATGTAAAAAAATAATCTAGATGATATCATTACTGATCATATATGAGAGTCTAATAAGAGGAAATAATTTTAAAAATTGCAAAGTATGAGTCTCCTTGACTGGGATCATTGAGATACCACTGATTAAAACAAGCAAGTCTGAGGAGGAGTTATGTGGTGCATAGAAATGGCATGTGAGGGGCGCCTGGGTGGCTCAGTTGGTTAAGCGACTGCCTTCGGCTCAGGTCATGATCCTGGAGTCCCGGGATCGAGTCCCACATCGGGCTCCCTGCTCAGTGGGGAGTCTGCTTCTCCCTCTGACCCTCTTCCCTCTTGTGCTCTCTGTCTCTCATTCTCTCCCTCTCAAATAAATAAATAAAATCTTTAAAAAAAAATAATAATCACAACCTGATTTAAAAAAAAAAGAAAGAAATGGCATGTGAAACAAGAGTATTTGACCTGGGGTTGATTAAATATGTTCAGTTGATAGGAAATTCCAGCAAAAATGTTCAGTAATCAGTTGATAATGTGAACCGGTAGAGATGTGATGTTTGAAGCTGAGGGAGTGGTTCAGATTTTTGATATACAGTGTCTATGAAATTGACAGAACTCTGATATACAGATTTCGGTGTTCAGGTGTACATGCAGGACAAAATAGGCCAAGAAGAGAAACCTGGGGCAAAAGAAGAAGCGTCCAATAAAGGAGGAAGAGCAAAGAGAGAACTGTGACCACACTAAGGAAAACAGAGAGTACCCTAGGTATTTCTGAAATGGACTGTAATACAGGGAATTGATTAACAGGTATTAGATCGCTACAGGAACAGAAAAAAGATGCTGAGCCTGCACAGAAATTAATAAGTGTGAGAAGGGGCTATTGTTTCTGAGGCTGGAAAAACAAAGGAGAAGAGGTGGTACTGCTAGAACCTGGAATTTGGAGTAGGAGCCCAATAGAGCTGGTGTTTGGACTTTTGGGGTAAGATCCTTGAAGCCGGTTCTCAGGCCTCTAGTCTAGCAAGCACCAGGAACAGATGCCCAGAAGAGTGTGTCCCAGTGTGTGAGGGAATACAGGGGCATCTCATACTCCAGCCTTTGAAGGAAGCACATTCTTTTTACCCATAGGAGCTAAAATTGGCAAAAGAAGCTGGAAGCTGGAGCCAAGCCGGCTGTCTGCTTTTGCGGGAACAATGCTTCTGTGGATTAGAAAAACAGAAAGAAAACCACTATGTTGTATATCTGAAATTAATGTAACATTGTATGGCAACGATACTCAAAAAATGTTTTAAAAAACAAAAAAAAAATCCCTATCTCTCCGCTCACCTTCCAACCTCGTTCTAGGGCCTCCTACTGGCAAAGCCTAACGGGAAGCCAGTTGATAAGGAACTCTGGGAGAATTTACTTGTAGAGCTCCATGCTGAGCCTCATATAGCAGAGTAGTAAAGAGTCTGTTGGAGCTGAGAGACAATAGGTAAGTGATCAGCACATCTAGGGAGGAACGTGTTCTAAGGGCCAAAGGAAGAGTGAGGTTTCAATAAGAAAGGGGAGGAAAACTCCCAACAAATGCTAGAAATAGGTCAAGGAGAACAGACCAGGCAAAGACCTTTTAATTTGGTGATTAAGTTAAATGAAATGTTCTTAAATGGGTAAGTGTTGGAGCAAATTCTCATAAAATACATCAAGTACTCTCAATGTCTTTGATCAACCTATGTCAATTTTCCCATTACTTTAAGAACTTTACAAATATTAAATAAAACTTTATATCTATTGGCGATCATAAATAATATTTCAAAATAGCTGAAACAAAACAAAAAATGACGTGTCCTTCAAAGTATTCACAATGAAGTATGAAATATTTTTAGTATTTTACCAAAACAGTACTGGCTTGCCCAAGAAATATGTTTATAAAATATATTCGTTTCTACTTTATTGTCACCAATACATTTTTAAAATTCTTATTAAATTCCTTCTGAGTCATTGGAAAGATCTGAGTAGCTCGTGTAAAAACGAATAATTTAATATTATGTTAGGATGCCCCTGGCACTGCAGTGGAGTCCCAGCAGGAAAGAGTGGCATAAAGAAAATTCTCTTCCTCCCTCCTGCAGAGAAGAGAATTCCATCACACCATCATCTCTGCTCTTTCCTTTTCCCCCCACAGAGCCTAAAAAATCTGCCTAGAATGTACATTCCACAGTCCTCTGAAGTATTATAGTAATATTAATAAATTCCTTACATGACATTTGGACAAAAGCCAGTCATAGATATAAAAACCTAGGTGTCTCTCAGGTCTGAAATGGGTTTTAAAAAAAATTCTCCATGTTTAAGAAAAAGGAAAGCTAAATTCTGGTAACTCTAAGTACAATGATTTTCATAGTAAGCGTTAGACAACCAGCTTATGCTAAATACCGTGAGTATCACTGTACTCATTTGCATGACAGAACATGGAACTCGTGCCATGTTTGTTATTGGAGCAGGCAATCAGAGGTCAAAAGGTACAAAATAACCCCAACTTCATGTAAAAGGTAAAAAGTTTGCATGAAAATCAAACATAATGATAAAGCCTCTCTTTTGCTAAACTATCTTCCTTTTCCCTTCTGGGCAATAAATTATATATCAAGGAGTTCTTTCAAGCCTCTGAAATGCTATGTTCTGAAGCTGGATTTCTTTATTTCCCCTACCAGTTTTTGTTAGAATGTTATATGCAAATGTCTCTCACACACACACACACACACACACACACACACACACACACCCCACACACCCGCAGCACAGTTTAGAGAGATTACTGAATAAATTGCTATTTGATAAAGAAACAGGAGCACCTGGCAAATAGAGTTGTGTCCAGGTTAATCCATATTGATTCCATAAGTCATCTTGGAATATAAAATGTACATATTTATATATAATAGTAACTCTCTACTATTGCTGCACTGTACTATTTCCGAATATTCAACCATATAAGCCAGGTAACATTATTCCAATTTAGCACATGCAGGCACTGAGGGCAAAAGAGAAACTTGCTCAAGGTCATATAGCTCTATGACAGTATTAGAAAGAAGCTCTATGTCTAAGCTCTTTCTACTAAGCTCTGCTGCGAAAAGGCCTCTTTACATTTTAACTACAGAACAACTGATATGTCTGCTCTTCTGTTGTCCATATGCTGTGTGGCATCACTGACTCATCTGTTTTAGGAAAATGATACCCTTGGGCCCATTCTACAGAACTGTTCTGCCACTCGCAAACAGCAACAGGAAGTCATTCAGGAAGATCTGGGCTGAGCTATGATAGGGAGATGACTACTGTTCAGTGTCAGGAATCCTGCTTGATACATAAGACAGAGGGACCTCTGATACTTTTCAAGGAAAATGAGTGTTCCCATTGAAGACAAGAATCTGGGTGTCAAGGGCACTGAGGGTTTAGTGTTGCATGGCTGTGGGTTTTTCCTTTCCCACTAGTCCTCACTGACTAGCACAGTGCCTGGCGTGGAGATCAACCAACTGTTGAATTAGTGAGCTGAAAAAAGTAAGACTTGCCTTGGATTTCCACAAACTGTTTGGAGATTCAAAGACAAGAAACCAAGACTTAAAAGAATGGGATACTTTCCTGAAAGGTGTCCCTCAGGAAACTGCATTCCAGATGTATGAGAAGAAGTTGGTGGTTGGGCAAGGATTGGTAATCATGAGGGTTTTTCCTGAGCTAGTAAATGATGAAGGAAATGACACAAAATTTTTTTTAATCTCAGAGCAAAGTCCTGATTGAAAGCATATCGCATCAATTACTTGCACCCTCTCAAACTGTGAAATATATATATTTATATATTGAAGTATATATATTTATATATATAAATTATATTTATGTACTTAACACTAAAACAAAATATATGTAAACCATATATATTATATATATATATCATATCCATGATATATACATATATTATGGATATATTCTGACTGAATAACCCAGTGATAAACAGTTGTTTCTCCTATGATGGAGAGAAAATATTTTGTTTTGAAAATATATTTTATTTTTAAGGTTCCTTTGAGATTTTCTAGATTGAAAAAGTGAGGGGGGGGAAATCTGAATGTTTTGAAAGAATAAAAAATATTTTGGCAATATCATCCAACATCTAAGATAACCTGAAATTAAAATTGTTCTCAGAGGGCCCTGATCTATCCATTGCAGCCAGAACTCTGATCCTTAGCCAATTGTATGCACGCTGCTCTGAGATTCAAAGTGTGTCCTGCATTCCAGAAGTACTACACCGACTCAGAGCAGCCCAAATTTCCATCAGAGCAAATCACAGCAGCTGGGGTCCAGGCATATCTGTTCTAATGTGCAAAGGCTAGAAAATAATATATTTTGAAGGTAAACATACCTTATGTTTACATAAACATAAAAAGACGAATATGGTTGAAACTCAGTATTAAATCATACCCTTCTAGGACTATAAGAAACAAATTTCAAAGTAGAGTCATGACAGGCTATGAAGATGTGCTATTTAAAAATACTGTGGGTAATTGCAGCAAATGGCCCCTGATTACATACACGCACTAAGCTTTGACCATGAACTGACTACAAAATTTATGTTAGTATATGTTAACATATATTACATGTTACATGTTACACATATTACATATTAAAGAGAAAGATTTGCATCATCTTTCAAAGGTATATAGGTACAGTTGTGTTGAATACAATGCAAACTCTGCTTTAAGTGTTACTGTATATATAGACACTTTTAAGTTATTACACGTCTTCTTAACCATTAGATATAAAAAGGGTGCAAAAATTGTGAAATATATGAAAAGTTTTTATCTTTTTTATAATGATCTCACTTAAATGTGGAATGTTTTTTACATTGAGATATAATTTACATATATTTTGTTTTAGTGTTAAGTGTACAATGTAGTGATTTGACATATGTATATATTGCAAAATGATCGCCACAATAAGTTTAGTTAGCATTCATCATCATGCAGAGTTACAATATTTTTTCTTGTGCTGAGAACTTTTAAGACTTATTCTGTCAGCAACTTTCAAATATATAATATAGTACTGTTAACTACAGTCACCAAGAATTACGCCCCCAGAATTTATTTATAACTGGAATAACTAGAAGTTTGTATCTTTTGGTCCCCTTTACCCATTTCACCCCCTTCCCTGCCTCTGGCAACAACCAATCTGTTCTCTATATCTATCTATGAGTTCAGGTTTTTTAAATTCTACATATAAATGAGATTATACAGTGTTTGCCTTTCTCCATCTGACTTGTTTCACTTAGCATAATATGCCCTCAAGTTCTATCCATGTTGTCACAAACAGCAGGATTTCCTTCTTTTTTATGGTGGAATAATATTCCATTGTGTGTGTGTGTGTGTGTGTGTGTGAGTTTATATATATCATGTTTTCTTTATCCATTCATCCACTGATGGACATTTAGATTGTTTCCATGTCTTGGCTATTGTAAAATAATAATAATAATAATGTTGCAATGAGCATGGGGGTGTATATATCTTTTCAAGATAGTGATTTCATTTCCTTCTGATAAATACCCAGAAGTGGAATTGCTGGATCATATGATAGTTCTGTTTTTAATTTTTTGAGGAACCTCCATACTGTTTTACACAGTGGCTGCACCAATTTACATTCCCAACAGTGCACGAGGGTTCCTTTTTCTCCACATTCTTGCCAGCACTTGTTATTTCTTATCTTTTTGATAGGATTTGATTCTGACATATGTGAGGGGATGTCTCATTGTGTTTTTGATTTGCATTTCACTGATTAATGATGTCGAGCATATTTTCATGTTCCTGTTGATGGTTTGGATGTCTTCTTTGGAAAACTGTCTGTCCAATTCCTGTGTCCAATTATTGATTGGGTTGTTTTTTTTTTCTTGAATTGTATGAGTTCTTTATATAGTCTTAATATTAACCCCTTATTAGCTATATGATTTGCAAATATGTTCTCCCATTCCATAGGTTACCTTCTCATTTTATTGACAGTTGCGTGGGGAAGGTATGTAAATCTAAATAAACAGGTATTCCCCTCAGTAATTTAAAAAGATTAGTCCTTTATCTTCTGAGATCTACTGATGCTTCTAAGAAATCTTCTGTCACTGTGATTGTTATTTATTTATAGGTATTCTTTTTTGACTCTCTAGAAGCCTTTAAAATTTTCCTTTTATTCTCTCCTCTAATGTTTTGCAATTTATGATGTTTTTAAGGAATGGGTTTGCATTTATTTACCTTATTAGGAACTTGTCATGCTTTTACTCATAATCCTTTGTGACTCTTAAAAATTTGGAATCATAACATTACGAATTTTTCTTCTCTCCCCTTCTAATTTCTCCTTCTGAGACTCCTTTCAGATACATAGTAGAGCTTCTCATTTTATCCTCCTTCAATTGTAATTTGACTTTTCTCTTTTAATCTCTGAGCTGCATTCTAAGTGATTTCTTCATATTTACGTTCTAACTCTTTCTTTACTTATATTCAGTCAATGCTTTAATTCATCTACTGTTTTCATTATTTCAAAACTTCATTTTTAGTTATAAAAATTATGCTTGATACATAAATCTGTGTATTCATTCTATCATATCGTCCTGTATTTTTCTTATGGATTTTATTTCTTTTATCCTCTAACCTTTTAAATATACTTGCTTTAAAGTCTCTTTCAGAATAGATTCTGGTTACTCTAGTTCCTCAAATACTTCCATTTATTGTATGTGTGACTTTTTTCTCATGGCAGTGAGTTTCCTCACGGACTTTGGAATTTTTATCTCTCAGCTATCATCAGTGCAGATTATTTTCCATAAGAAAAATAAGATTCCTGAAAATGGGAACATTCAGCAATTTTACTTAACAAAAATGTAAATACTGGCTTCTGCTTTCAGCTCTGACATGACTTCAGCGTGGGAGTAATAGCTCCAAGCCTTAACAACAACAAAAAAAGCTGGACAAACTGAAAATCAATGGCTTTGCTGGACATGTGAGAGAATCAACATCACAGGACAAATTTCTACCCCAAAATCTAGAAAGACATACAAATATAGGGAAACACAGCTGAAATCAACTTAGCTGAAGCAGAAGCCGTTAGACCCATAAACTGGTAGGAAAACTTAAATGCTAATTTGATGAACTGCTTGAAGTAGAGTATAGACTACCTTAAGAATGAGACTCCTAAAGATTGCAGTGGGGGTGGAGGCATAGTTTCTTGGATTGTACCTCAGAAACTCCAGCATGTTCTTCTGGTAAAGTGCCAAGAAAAATCACCTCTTATTTTTGGCAGAATGAGAGAGAAAGTAACCAGTTTGAAATAATTCCAGTGTGTTCATAACAAAGGCTTACTCTCAAGTGAAAAGATTTTACCAGAGCCTATCTCACATAAACTTAAGGACAATTACCCAACTCCAAACCTCTCTAGCTTTTCTGACTCTCACAAAGTAGAGCAGGTAAGGAAAGGAAACACTTGTGAAGGTCACAGTTTAGGGATGAAGACCCACTAAATGACTGAGATTTAATCAGAAGCTTATAAAACACCTCTCCTCCCCCTTCTCAACTCCTTACCATCACATCAATAAGTCTCCAATATAATAACAGTGGATTACAGTTTAAAGAGCTACAAGGCTCAAACTCTATTTAAAAAAGAGTTCTTAGGGAAATCCAACAACAGAGGACCCAAAAACAAGGACACAAGAAATTGAAGGTTCTGTGGCCATAGGCTACACTAAGACATATTATATCCAACCTGCAGAGAAACAAAGACAGAGGAAAAACTCTTGAAAGAGGGCAAAGAGTAAAAAAAAAAAAAAAAAAAAAAAAAAATCCCCTTACATATGTAGGAGAAAAGATAAGAATTACAGTGGATTTTTCATTTAAAAAACTGTATAAGCAAAAAAAGAGAATGAAGTGAAATATTTAAAGTACTAAAAGAAAAAAAGAGTTAGGGATGTCTGGGTGGCTCAGTTAGGTAAGCATCTGCCTTTAGCTCAGGTCATGATCCAGAGTTCTGGGATCCAGTCCCATATTGGGCTCCTTGCTCAGCAGGGAGCCTGCTTCTCCCTCTCCCTCTGCCTGCTGCTCCCCCTGCTTGTGCTCTCTCTCTCTGACAAATAAATTTAATAAATAAAATCTAAAACAAAAAAGAGTTAACCTAAAATTCTATGTCCAGGAAAACTACCCTGCAAGTGTGAAGGAGAAATAGACTTTCTCAGATAAACAAAACCTGAGGGAATTCATTGCCAACAAACATGCTCTGCTCTGCAAGAAATATTAAAATAAGTTCTTTGAAGGGAGCACACAGGATTTTTAGGGAAGTGAAAATACTCTGTGTGATAGTATCATAATAAATGTTGTTTATAACATGTTCATAAAACATGTTATTTTACATGTTTCCCAAGAATGTACAATACCAAAAAGATAAAATATGGATTTGGGGTGATTATGATGTGTCAATGTACGTTCATCAATTGTAACAAATGTGCCACTCTTGTGGGTATGGTAATAATGGGAGACTATGCATGTGGGAGGGGAGGGAGCATATAGGAAATCTCTGCACCTTCCATTCAGTTTCTCTGTGAACCTAAAACTTATCTAAAATAAAGTCTTTAAAAAAGATGTTTTTCAGGGAGAAAGTAATATAGGTCAGAAACTCAGATATACTGAAAGAATGGGAAAGAAGTAGAGAAGGAATGTGAATATAAAATAAAATGTTTTATTTTTCTTACTTTTAATCTAATAAACATTTATTAAAGTAATAAAAATAAAATGTACTCTGTAATTATAGCAAACAGATAGCTGAAATGAATTACAGTAATTTTTAAGGACTAGGAGAGAGAAATGGGGAATACTATTAAAAAATTACAAAAATAAAACTCCAGTACTACCCATGAAGTATTTAGTGTTATTCAAAAGTAGACTTAGATTCATTAAAAAATTTATACTGCAAACTGTAGTGCAACCACTAAAAGAAATTAAAAAGGAAGTAAAATAGATGTATTAAAGAGAGAAGAGAAAATTGAATTATATAAATTGTACAATCAAAACAAAAGAAGGCAAAAAAATAATAAGACAAAAGAAGGCAGAAAAAGAGGGAAAAAAATGAAAAACAAGCACAACAAATAGAAAACAGTTACAAACATAGTAGATATTTACCCGGCTACATTAATAACTGCTTTCAATGTGAATTATCTTAATGTACCAATTAAAAGACAGTAAGTCAGAGTAGATTAAAAAAACAGACCCCACTATATGCTGTCCACAAAAAAACCCACTTTAAATATAAAGGCATAGGTTAAAAGTAAAGGAGTAAAGAGAGATAGACCATTATAAAACTTACAAAGAAAGAGCTTGACTAGCTATTAATTTCAGGTAAAGGTAACTTTGGAATAAAGAAACTTAACAGGGATAAAGAGGGGCATTATATAATGATAAAAGGATCAATTTTCCAAGAAGACCTAAGAATCTTTAACACTTATGTGCCTAACAATGGAGTATCAAAATATATAAAGCAAAAACTAATAGAACTGAAAAGAGAAATAGACACATCCATTATTACAGCTGGAGACTTGAACACTCTTCCTTCAGTAATTGATAGATGAACAGACAGAAAATCAGTGAGGATATTGTTAAATAAGTGGACCTAATTGACCTAATTCAACAACAGCAAAATCCACATTCTTTTCTCACCCCCATGGAATATGCACCATGATAGACCACATGATGGGCCATAAAGCATGTATACAATAAAACAATTTATTTCACTGGATGTTACATGGTAGGACCCAGGTTCCTCACTGCTGGAGTTGAGAATTTAGATAAGCATGAGAGAGAGGCTAGAATGATCCATGTATTAGATTAGATTTGGAGACATCAGTCTGAACGTATGTTTAGCTTAATATAGATACAGATGATTACACATAGAAATATTTATAGATATATACATATGCATATAGATAAGTGCATATACATGGGTTATTATAAACACATATACCTCCTTGCTCTGTTAGCTGAGAAATCTTTAAAGTAATGACATCTCAATAGAAACAAGAACACTAGTACCTAAATCTTGTTTTTAATACCATTCTCTTATAAAAGAAACTAGGCTTTGCTGGAAAAATGTCTGATTCTTGGACTGGGCACAAAATCTACAAGATAATCCTACAGTATTTTGTGGTGTCAGAAATTAACGAAATGCTCTCATGGTTCATCTCTCCCTCTGATTTCCCACCTTCATTCTTCCCTTCCTTTTCCTAATGTCCTCCATGCTATTCTTTATGTTCCACAAGTAAGTGAAATCATGTGATAATTGACTTTCTCTGCTTGACTTATTTCACTTAGCATAATCTCCTCCAGTCCCATCCATGTTGATGTAAAAGTTGGGTATTCAGCCTTTCTGATGCCTGAGTAATATTCCATTGTATATATGGACCACATCTTCTTTATCCATTCGTCTGTTGAAGGACATCTCGGCTCTTTCCACAGTTTGGCTATTGCAGACATTGCTGCTATGAACATTGGGGTGCATATGGCTCTTCTTTTCACCACATCTGTGTCTTTGAGGTAAATACCCAGTAGTGCAATTGCTGGGTCATAGGGTAGTTTTATTTTTAATTTTTTGAGGCATCTCCACACTGTTTTCCAAAGTGGCTGTACCAACTTGCCTTCCCACCAACAGTGTAAGAGGGTTCCCCTTTCTCCACAACCTCTCCAATATTTGTTGTTTCTTGCCTTGTTATTTTTGCCATTCTAACTCATGTAAGGTAGTATCTCAAATAATTTATATAGCTCTTCCATTCCTTAAGTGTGGACTGCACATAGTAATTTCCTTCCCAAGTATATAGTATAGAAGAGGGGGGTGGAAAACAGAGTAATGTCACAATGGAAAAATCTGATGAACACTATCACAGCCAGGTGCTCAAGGTTAATAGCATCAGTAATAAATCATGATGATAGTATGTACCCTTGATGTGATATGATAAAAATAGTACTTTCCCTCTGTCCTCTTCTTCCTCCAAATTAACAACCTCAGTCTAATCTTGAGAAAAACATCAAATTCCAAACTGAGGGGCATCCTATAAAATATTTTACCAGTACTCCTCAAGATTGTCAAGGTCATCAAAAACAACCAAAACCCGAGAAATTGTCACAGCCAAGAGGAAACTAAGAGACATAACAAGTAAATATAATATGGGATCCTGATACAAAAAAAAGATAATTAGGTAAAAATTAAGGAAATCTAAATAACATGGACTTTAGTTAGTATATCAATATTTTCTCATTAATTTTAACAAGTATACCATACAAATGTAAGATATTAATAATAGGGGAAACCAGGTGAAGAGGTATGTGGGAACTCTGTACTAATTCTTTTTAAAATTTTCTATACATCTAAAACTTTAAAAACATAAGCTCTAATAAATTTTTAAAGTAAATCTTTATTTGAAATTTTTTATATATTATTGTGATTTATTCTCATTTGGGTTAATTGCAAATCCCATTAAAATACAAATCACAAATGACATCATAAAACTTCATTCTGTTATTACTTTAATTTTTAGATGGTGAAAAGAGAAAGGGGTCCCAGTAAATAAGGAATGTCTTTCCTTGCAAAATATCTTTCTTTGATTTCAGAATTATAGTAATATTATATAATGGGAAAAACAGCCTTGCTCACTATTCTCTCAGTTACCTGTGATGCATGTTTATAGAGATCAGACAGGTCAAGTTTGCTGTTACTCCTTTCTCTTTGCTGAATCAACATGGAAAAGACAATGCTAGAAACAGAGTGTCATACTAGTCCATAGTTAAAACTCTTATCTTTCTATTGTCAATATCACTACAGATAGACCAATACCTCTATTCTTACAGCCTAGTACATAGGACAGACAAAATTTTGGTTATAACCAAGTTGCATATAACAATGATCATGAACCACAATAAAAATCTCCAAACATTTAGAAATATAAATTATATGATTAAAATCAATCAGGCAGCAAGATAAGGCAAGTTAACTTGAATTTATATTCTACAATATTTTATACAAGAAAATTAATGTGCATGATTTGAAGTTAAAAAAGACAATGTTTCAAATAATAAGATAATACCCGCTATTAGGAATCTAAAAGCACAACTAACAGAGAGCTATAATGATCTGGATTTCATAATTTCTACAAGATCAAAAATCTTAGAATTAGCAAAAGGAAAACTCATTTTAAAATTTGATTTTGGGGGCCTGGATGGCTCAGTTGGTTAAGCGTCTGCCTTTGGCTCAGGTCATGATCTCAGGGTCTGCGGAGCCTGCTTCTCCCTCTGCCCCTCCCCCTGTTCATATGTGCTCTCACACGCACGTGCGCACACAATCTCTCCCTCTCTCTCTCTCTCTCAAGTAAATAAATAAAATCTTTAAAAAGATAAAATAAAAAAATAAAATAAAATTTGATTTTGTTTAGCTCCAACCCCTCAGTTTTATGCATACTCTCCATTCCTACACTGCACAAGCCTCAATCATCTGCATGTCATGTATAATTCCTTCCACTGGCCATGCTGTGCCATCACTGCTCCTGTGATATTTTCCTTAAATGGAAGATAAAAGCACTTCCTCATAGATGAACATGATCTTAGAACTAAAATGAACAGTTCTGAAGCCTAAAGCTACAGTCTACTGATGCTTTCATTCACAAAGGAGAGCCTTTCAGAAGGCTTCTATCTGATTGGGTTTTACTATATCAACATAAAATATAGTGAGGTTGGGGTAACAGGGTGATGGGTACTAAGGTACTAAGGAGGGCACGTGTCGTGATGAGCACTCGGTGTCATACACAACTAATGAATTACTGAACACTACATCAAAAACTAATGATATACTATACATTGGCTAACTGAACATAATAATAATAAAAAAGAAAAGAAAAGAAAAAAGACAAAAAAACAAAGTGTGTATAATAGTGTCTAAAATTTATATATATAAATATATATGTGCACACATATAGTTTTATATATATAGTGTGTATATATATGTGTGTATATATATATAGTGTGTGTATATATATATATACATATATACATATGTATATATATATATATATATAGTGAGGTCTACCTAAACAAATGATTTCCCATTCTCTGCTGGAGTAACAAATCAAAACTCTTAACCTTGTGCTCTCCTTATAATCTGCTAGTTTGATACTGTAAGTATTTATTAGGGTAAGCATTTACTCATTCAAAAAAAATGCTTAATAACAGGATGTTTGGATATAGCACAATAATATATGTTAATTGCAGCCTCTCATTTTCATCATATTAATTATTGTCCATGGAACTTAGTATATAACATATGATCAAACACAGATTTGAACGACATTGCTTAACAAATAAAATTTGCCCATTATTTACTTTATGTTGCCACTGTGATATTTCTGCCCTATTATGAATATTCAGTTGGAGGAAGTTCTATGACAACAAATGAATAAATAAACTGGTGAAATTATTTAGCTAATTTTTAGCCTGGCTAAGAAACTTTTGCCACATTTAAAACAGTTTTGGTAACATCATAACGTTTGTTTGAAATCATCCAATTTTTACAATTATATATACCAATGATATATAAAAACTACATATAGCAACAACAGTCAAGACAAATTTAAAGCAATACAGGGCCAATTTTAGAAACATAACATGTACACACACATATGTGCACAGATCTTTATGTATCTAGTAGGAAGCAAGAGGCATGTTTTAAAAAGCATACACATTTATCATGCATGTCAACTTGTAGGTCACACAACTTACTTCTAGAAAAGAACAATTTTATCACTTCCATGGCAGAGTTACCCTATACCCACTTCACACACACACACACACAAAGAGAAAGGAAAGAGAACTAAATAGAGAACTAAAATCTTCATTGAATTTTGTTATACTGGAGCCTATGTAGCAAAAATAAGCTAGCTATAGAAAAGTAGAATAGGACTCACTCTGATTTACCAGCAGCTGTCTTAATATCACATAAGATTTATGACCAGCATTGTCATCTTCTTGCTACTTGATGCAGCAACACACACCAGCTCCAGTGAAATCAGGCAGGATGCATGCATGTTTTAGTCCAATTTCACCGTTGTGATTTGGTCACCATAACTAAGAAGTGATGGGTGAGCATTGGAGCAGAACAAAACATTAATATTTCCTAATTTCTGAATGTCGATGGCATCCCTATCATTGTAAATGGACAAGCTTCTGAGGAATATAATTCACTCCACTCTTTTCATTTTAACCTCTATGGCCCCATTACAGTTGATTTTCATACAAGAAGAAGAATTGAATCCTCAAAATTTCCCATATATATCAATCTAAGTGGCTTTAAATATGGTGCTTACAAATGCCATCTGCAAACTTAAGTATTTGTATAAACTTATTAAAAGGAAAACTAATCATAAAATAAAGTCACCCATGATGGTAACACCTGTGAAATAGTGGACAGGAGGAGAAGCACTGAACTTATTAATATTAATAGGGAGACCTATTTTTTTTATTCCTTGTCCGCCTTTACTAATGCAGAATTTTGAGAAAACGTGTTCCATCTCTAAATTTCACCAATGTTCCCTCTATAAAATGGAGATGAGAATATCTGTTACACAGAATTGCTGCGAGTATAAGATACTGTATATGAAAGTGTTTTGTCAACAATAATGTGATAGTCAATATATAGAATCATTAAAACAGAAGCTCATGTTCCTTTCTTTTTGTAAGATCAGTGAATTCTAGCAATATAGAAGTATATAGAAGTATAAAGCAATATAGTATAGCTTTAGCTGTTGGCATAATATCTGGTCTGGGTATCAGATATTACCTGATTGAGAAACTTCGTTATGTCAAAGTTATCCATGAAAAATGTATCAAAAACCATTATGTGTGCAACCAGTGGCCCCACAGACATGCAAAATGTGTTGTCAATCAGCATGTGCTATATTGTGTTGTGATAACAACCAACCCCCAAACCCCAGTAACTTATGACAGAAGTTTTATTTCTCACTCACATGACTTTGGATGTGACTTAGCTGCGGCCCCACCCATGCTTTGCTTTATTCCCACAACCAAGCAGAAGGAGTGGCCCCAATCTGGGAAATGTTCTTCCACAGGAAGAGGTGAAGAACAATGGCAGTACATGTAGTAGCTCTGAAACCCATGCTCTGATAATGGGATGTGTCCATTCTGCTCACATTCCCCTTGCTAAATAAGTCATAAGGCCAACACTGATAAATTTGGGTGGGAAGAATATTTCTCCCAGAGAGAAGGGCACCAGGGTAGGGCCCCTGTAACTACCATAAATTTTAAACAAACAATACAGTCTTTCACACAATAGATATACTATAAATAGACACAATGATGCCCAAGGTCTTACCATTTTCCAACATAGTCATTTTTATGAATGGCCTGAAAAAAGAAGTGGGAAGGCTGTAAAGAAATGTTCCTCACACCCTGTCAAATGATATGAATAGAAAAGAAATATCAAGAGTATGGCAGTCTTTTTTTTTTTAATCTTACAGGTTTGAATGCTGGTCATCACCAGAACAGACATTCAAAGCTAAAGGAGAGGTGGATGGACTTTTGATAATTTCAACAAGAAAAATTCTCTTTGGTTGCAGTTCCCAGCCCAGCCTTGTCGCTTGCTATCTGTAAGAGGTAGGAAGTCACTGTATCAGTCTGAGTTGTCTCAGATGCCAAAATGTTATGGGTGCTCACATATATCTCAGAGGAGTTTGAGGGAGAGAGGTAAGGCCAAGAAGAGATCTGAAGGAAAGAGATGTACTGATCTCAAATTTAATTTACTGGCTAGAATAATCACCCAGAGTGGGAAGGAAATTTCAGTGGGCTCCTCATGGCCTGTGTGGATTATGTCTTTGACAGGATCTTTGAGTCTTTATTTACCAAAGTGATTGTTTGAAAATTGATTTCTTTGCCTTACTAACCTAATGAGATAGCATATATAAAAGTTCTTGGAAGCACAGTAAAAGTATTAGAATGATTGCCATCAATGTAGTGACGTGCAGAGGAAGCCAACCACTTTAGTTACCTCGCTTCCATAAATTAGTTAATTTATTTCCTTGACTACAGAATTTTTCAGAGTATAAAGAAGTCTACTGAAACCTAGTCTTCTCTGGGTATTTAAATACAATAAAGCTTTCAAAAGTTTTCAAATCAAGAAAAGTCCTGGAAGCAAAAAAAAAGCATAAGAAAAGCACTTTAATAAACCTGCATTTTATTTAAATGAAAGAAGAAAGAAAAAAGAAAGACGGAAGGAAGGAAAAGAAAGAAAAGGAAAAAGGGGAAGGAAGGAAGGAAGGAAGGAAAAAAGAAAAAATCCTGGAAGAAAAAGAATAACTCTAAAGGAAAATACCAACCTTGGGACAACTAACACACTGTGTCCAAAACTCTACGCCACCCGCTAAGTTAAGGACATGCCATTTTTAAGATACTGAATTCACATCCAAGCAAAATAGTTATCAGGACAGAAAACCCGGTTTTAAGACAAATTATGAGCCTGGAACATATTAACATTTTTTTAAAAAAACCCTACACCATAAAATAATGAGTTCACCAGTGAAAATAAGAGCTAATAAATTCACAAAATATTTGGGCAAGATGCCATTGTACGTCTCAGCTACTTGAGTTTCAGTACAGAGATATAGGTGGAGAAAATTTTATCAAATAACAAAAGAAACAGAGGAAGCATCTAAAGGGCAATGCTTTCATTGAAGATATCAAATTGTCCCAGTCAGAACATTTTCATGGTTTCCTTCTACCCATTGGGTACTTCTGGTTTGGGTGTCTCTCTGTGGCAGGACCCTTTGACCACAGTCAGATAAACTCCAGTTTGACACTCAAGACCTTTTTCATGAGAAGTCCTACCTCTTTCTCTTTACTTACTCTCCAGCTTCTCTTATCTTCAATTCTTTCTTTTTCTCACTTCATTCCTTTCCTCCACCAAGTCTTTCAGTCTATAAGGCTGACCATCATGCCAGGGAGGTTTAATGGCCTTTTTATAGCTTTATATAAAAACTGGTTGCCTAAATACAAGTTAAATTTTTGACAAGTCTGAATTTTGCTGTAATTTAAACGTGGGAAGCCACTGGCTGATCTCAGAGATATTTTGCTATATAGAAATTTCTGTTATACCATGATGATTGGATTTGGCCTTTGGTGTTGTGCTCCAAAAGAGGCCAAATTTGGAAAACCTTGACATTTATGCATATAAATACCAATGTTTCTGCAGCTCCTCCAGGAAGCAATTACAAAAATATTTCCATGGTGATTGGATCCACGTGATTTTGATATAACCCCACTTAACATTTGGTTTCATGAAAAAAAAAAAAGAGTGAAGCCCACAGAGATATGCTGCAAACCCATTTATGTTATTTGTTTCAACATTGCCTTCTGTAATATTATCTCTCTGTTGAGCTTCTCAGTTTGACTTTTGCCTGATATGCCTGGGTATTTATAATGGATCAGAAGAAAGTGCAGAATATATATAATACATTTCCTATTTGGAGTCCTTCATAATCTTTTTCAAATCTTCAGGAAAGTGTTAAACTGAAATTTCCTTAGAGAACAACGTGTCTCAATGGAAAATACCAAACATAGATAGGCGGGAAATGGGGTTTTAATCTGGTGAAAGAATCTTTCTTCTTCTGTATCTCTTAATGTCATATTGTGTTGCCCTTTAGCAGAATTTGCATGGAATTAGTATGATGCTGGCCCATGTTCCATACTTTATACACATTCTGTGTTAGGAACTGTACATACTATCCAGGCAACAAACATGAAGATTAAAAAAGCACGTGGTAAGTGTTATATGTAATGGTGGTTTCATAAAATGAGCAGTAGTATCTGTGTGAACTAAGCAGATAAAGTGACACCATGACCAGGCACTTTAATGATTTTGCCCCTTGTTTCTTCTATTGGTTGTCAAAATGTTCATGTAAGTCCATTCCATTTAGAAATATATTAACATTTAGACATTAGCTCAAACAGATTTTTATTAGAAAAGGATTCCTTCTATAAAATGTAGACAAAAATGTACAATTTCACTTTTTGTGTGAGGTTTTCTTAAATATAAAGAATAACCATAACCGTTTTTAGAATTCATCCTTTCATAAAACAAACAAAAGAAATCCTTTCAAATGTAAATTGGTTTCAAAGAAATAAAGTGTACTGTGGTTAGAAAACCAATATCCTTTATAGTATACAGCATAGTCTTATTTAATTATACCTTCCAAGAACTAAAAAGACTCTAATTTGTAAGAGGGCCTGTTTCATTTTTCTTTCTTTCTTTCTTTCTTCCCTTTTTTTTTTTTTTTGCTAACTCATGTCTTTTATTTTTTTTAAGTTTTTAAGTTCCAGTTAGTTAACCTATAGTGTAATATTAGTTTCAGGTGTACAATATAGTCATTCAAGACTTCCATACACCACCCAGTGCTCATCACAACAAATGGGCTCCTTAATCCCCATCACCTAATTCACCCATTCCCCCACCCACCCCCCTCTGGAAGCCATCAGTTTATTCTCTATAGTTAAGAGTCTGTTTCTCGGTTTGGAGCTCTCTTTTTTCTCCCCTTTGCTCGTTTGTTTTGTTTCTTGAGTTCCACATATGAGTGAAACTATTTGGTATCGTCTTTCTCTGACTGACTTATTTCACTTAGCATTACACACTCTAGCTCCATCCATGTTGTTGCAAATGGCAAGGTTTCATTCTTTTTTAAGGCTGAGTAATATTCTATTGTATATGTCAAGCTTTTAGTACTAAATGGTACTGAAATATTTAACTTGTTTTTAAATGGTCACATGAACCTATTTCTTATATTTGAAGGAAACAGGAAGATAAGCTTATGTTACATTTAATTTTTGTTCTCTTTTGAAAGTAAAAAATTTTACCTTTTTCAATTTAAGTGAAAGACTTGAAACTGAAAGGAATTAGAATAAAAGAGATCTCTTAAAATATTTAAGCATCTTCAGTGAATTTGAATGACATTAAAACTTTCTGGAACATCAATAAAAATAATGTAAATACTTAATTAACATCTAAGAATCACAAGACCATTCAAAATATTAATTCCATAACTGACATATTTACTAATCATTTCTAACACACATGAAAATGACTTAGAAATATATGTGTATATGATATTTAAATGACCAATATTAGAAACCAACATATTGTGATAAAAATGTACAGAGAATTAACTATTCCACTATTTACTTGGAGAAATTTTTCATGAGAATTTATTTGCATTTGTTTAGGATAATATTGTTGCCTCATAATTTCCTAGCTAAACCGTTATGATAATGTATCTAATTCCAACTTGACCCTCTCTAATCAATCTTCCACACTTCTACCATTAGGGTAGAACTATGTCCTTCTGCCTAAACTTTTCCCCATTCTTCGCAGGATAAAATTCAAGTTGATGGAGTGCGGCACTCAGAAATTTTCATCATCTGACTTCTGCCCACATCCTTTCTTACTTCTTGTCATGGCCCATACCCTTTCCCTGCCTATTTGCTATTGCCCAAATGATCACTTTCACTCACCTTTCTGTGTGTCTTATGTGTTTGTTTATACATCATTTCCTCACCCTAAAATACTCTTTCTCTCCATTTTAACCAAATTTAGTCGTAATAATTTCAAGATTCAACTCAAGAATCACTTCATCCTAGAAGCTTTTATGGACCACTTCTCTCTTCCTCTACTCTTATGTCCATTTCCAATTACAAATTCCTTCACTGACATACACATAGCAATGTTTAAAACACCAATGCCAACAGACTGCAACACAGAAAAATTATCTTCTGACCTGAATTAATCATTACCTAATGCCAAATATATTCATGCTTTGGGTTTTCTCCACAGGACTACCCATACCACCCACATACATGCACACACACACACACACACACACACACACACATGAATGTGACACCAGCACTAGTATCAGAGGTTAGATAAGGACCAGCAGGTAAGCATGGAACACAACTATCCCTCTTTCTACCATTTGTTAGCTTCCCATCTGCCTTCCTTTAGCCACCGAGACAAGGTTATTTCACTGTGACTTCCTAAGATTACTATCCCATTCTCCTTACTTAATGGCCCATTTTTTGGAGGTGACATCTTTCCCTGATTAATACACAATCATCATTTTTTACTATTGGATCTCAAAATCCTTTACAAACACCACCCCAATTCCTTTGAGATGTTTAGAAATCACTGTAACTCCTACTCTCCCTGTGAGAAACATTCATACGAATATTTCATGATCAAATTACTCATTAACTCAACCAGTATCACACAAAGACAGTAAATTCTGCTGCTACAAGTCCTGCTGCTAATCCACATCTATTTTAAGTTCTGGAGCTTCAACTAAGAGTTAAACTAGTCCATACGGAGCAAAATCAGCCACATTTCAATGTTGGAGCTTCAGTTTTCCCAAAACAAATCCCTATTTTATAAAACTATCCTCTGATTATTTGAGAATTGGATACAAGAATTGGGTTCAACATTGAAAGAAAAAAGTCCTTAACCAGTACAGAAAACAATTTTCAGCCCTGAGAGATCCTACATAGTTTCAAGGTAAATAATGCATTTTCACAGGCACACAGAATTGGCCCAAGGCCACAACTGTGCTGACATCGGGTAGGAACAGTTGATATGTGGCTCCAGTGATGGAAAGGTAGCCCACCTGTGTCAGTGTGAGCAGCATCTGGCCGCACCTGTTCTTCCCAACCATGCACGCTGGTGCTGACATACTTTCCGTGCATGGCCCAGATACTCTTGTGGCCTGGAGTCAGACTGGCATCCCTGTTGAAAGTTGTAACTAGTCCAGGAAAGAGGATCTAAGCATTTGGAAGCACTTACTTGGTTCTTATTTCTGAAGCAAAGCACTTACTACTCTGGGAGAGAAAGGAATGGGTCTTGTTTTGAGATAGTAGAGTGTTAGGACCAAAGACTAAAATGTGAAATGGAAAGAAAAGATTAAGTAAGGCCTAGAAGAGCGTCGGTTGCATGTGCCAAATAGAAATGAATTTGGTCATCCTCTGATACTTTCCATTTTGTTTTTCAATCTGAAAGAGACCTTTATGGTTAAGGAGGGATCCACCTAAGTGAGCAAAAACTGGGTGTTTTGATTGTGAAGGATCCTACCTAAAGAAGCTAATTTTTTTCTATTTCTAAATAATTATCTACAGATCACTGTTTTCACATAAAAAATCAATAGTAATGTCCATGTTGGTGAGGACTGATTTTTTTCTCATTAGGACTGAGTTGTCTTTGTTTTGTTTTGTTTTTTAAAGATTTTATTTATTTATTTGACAGAGGGAGAGAGCACAAGCAGGTAGAGTGGCAGAGGGAGAGGGAGAAGCAGGCTCCCTGCTGATCATGACCTGAGCCGAAGGCAGACGTTTAACTGACTGAGCCACCAAGGCACCCCAAGCTATCTTTGTAATCATTAAAAATGCAAAGGTGAAGGGACAGGGAATAATAATGAATTGAGTAACCACAATTTTCTCCCCCCACATTAAGCCTTGCCAACCTTCAACCAACAGTTCTTTGCCCACAAAACACATAAGGGTCTTCCTGAATTGGGTTCAGTCACAATGCAAAGACGCTTCATGAAATACATAGCTGTGGCTATAGGCTGATTAAAATAATCTTCCTAAGTTTTAATCTTTTAAAGATTGCAGGCCAAAAAAAAAAAAAATCCTGACATGCAAATGATAATTTGAATACTCTCTTTAAATCAAACAAAAGAAAAATAACTATATTTGCCTTTAGAAAGGATGGTTAAATTACATTTAGAAAGGATGATTTTCACCTATGGAATTCTTTAAGTCATTTATATATCCACCTGAACTATATTCTCTGATTATTGTGTATATTGGAATATAAACATTGAATATATATTTTGTATATATTGGAATTAAGTTTGGAAATGTTTGAAAGAGGGGATTAAAATAGTATATAATCCTCCCTAGAATTTTAGAATATCACCATCATTACAATTCTCCACATGACTTTATAATTTTATTTTTGCCATTCATTTTTCTTTTCTTCTTCCTTGCAACTTTACTCAGACAAGTGGAGACATGGGGCGGTGGTAGACATATTGATAGTGTTTGGTTTAAGAGATGAATAAAGGTGTGAAGATGTGGAGTGTCAAAGAGCATAGCAATCCATTTTCAGGCCATAGTGATTCTCAACCAACAGAGCATTGGGTAGAAGTAAAACCTAGTATGCTTGAAAGGACACAAATCACTCTTTTGGGCCATATTTCCTCTAGTTAATTTTCATCTTCTTACTGATTCTACCTCCACAGAGATAATTAGTGCAACTGGCTTTACAAATAAGGAAACCAAGCTCCAGAATTAGAAAAAGTTATAGAGCTGTTAACAGAGCCAAGACTCAATTTCCTGTGCTTTTTATACTATGCCATGTTTTCTCATTATTCCATGTTTTTCTCAATGAAAGTCAACACAGTTTTGAAGAGAGTTTCCAGTGTTCAAATCTGGAATGTTCTCTTGGAGTAACAATTCAATCTAGAACAGTCTCTCAAAGTAACAACTGAAATCCATAATGTTCTCTTAGAGTAACAGATGAAAACTTGGGGCTCCTAGGTGGCTCAGTCAGTTAAGCATCTGCCTTAAGCTTAGGTCACAATCCCAGGGTCCTGGGATGGAGTCCCCCATCAGGCTCCCTGCTCATCAGCGAGTTTGCTTTTCTCTCTCCTCGCAGCTTGTTCTCTCTCTTGCTATCTCTGTCTCACCCTCTCAAATAAATAAATAAAATCTTAAAAAGAAAAAAAAGAAAGAAAGAAAGAAAAATCAATAATAAGGCCTCTCGGTGCAATCTTGCTCCAAATACCTCTAAGCTAGCTAGAAGAATTAAGGACAGGGGAAGGTGTCTTCCTACCCCGTCATAAGGACAGATCAAAACGAGCACTCAACATCAGGTACTTTTAAGAAGAGAAATAATACTGTGAACAAAACAAAAAGTGACACTCTTTTTCCCTTTGCCCCCAATTTTTCAACCTTTGCCCCAGTTATCTCCTCCTACAGTATATGCCATAAAAAAAGATCCCTTTGGGAAGGGACCACAGTTGGATAGCCCTGATGCTGAAGCTCTGGTCCTATGCATTAGGCTGAATTTCTAGATCGCCATGTACAAATGGAAGAGAGGTTGTTTACGGAATACAGCCTCTCTGCCTTGTAACAAGGCATTTCCTTGCGCTCCTATGGCTTGCTCCTTACTACTTCATCTCCTCCTGTCCCATCAAAATGCTTACCTCTCATTGCCTCATTTCCTCTTTATATCTGCTTATAGGAGTGAGGGTCTAATCATTGATTCATCTACTTTTTCTTGCTTAGAGAGATTTGTTATAATATACTAGGAATTAAAACACTCTTGCAGTGAGGTCTTGTTGACCAGTAAAACAGTACTAAAATTGTTTCCTTGTAACAGAACATTCTAAGCCAAAACATTCAGTGTAGCTCTAACCACAGCAATATTCTGTAAAATATTGTCCATCTGGGATGCCTGGGTGGCTCAGTTGGCTAAGTGACTGCCTTCAGCTCAGGTCATGTCCCGGAGTCCTGGGATCGAGTCCCACATCGGGCTCCCGGCTCAGCGGGGAGCCTGCTTCTCCCTCTGACCCTCTTCCCTCTCATGCTGTCTCTCTCTCTCTCTCTCTCTCTCTCTCTCTCTCTCTCTCTCAAATAAATAAATAAATAAAATCTTTAAAAAAACATATTTTCCATCCGAACCTACATAAAAGTAGAAATAGATAAGTTACCCAATGAAAGAATTCATGTGAAATTTGTAATGCTATGAGAAAAAGAAAATAATGGAATGTTAGTAAATAACTAAGCAATGAAGAGACTTTCTCTTAGGTATCTCCAAAGAAGGCTATTTTTTCTTGCCAAAAACCAATTATATCTCTAAAATTCACTTCACCAGTGCAATACACAGATATTCACAGCAGCTGCAGGAAGCGTTTTGTATTATTGGAGAAGAGAAGAACTGTGATGGTTTGTACTAATATCAACATAAATAAGCTGGAACTAAGTTTCCTAGAATCCCCTTCCCTGTATTTTTCTGGTATAGAGATAATCAAAAGAGAAGTTTGTTTGAGATTTGGAAAGCTAAATGAAGCTGGAAATGTGAAGTTCTGAAGGTCATTGTGGGCACCAGGCATCCCTGGAGCTTGTGAACATTATCACTGATTTGCCGGCTCCTCTTGCTGGGAAGGGACAGCAGCTGGGCCCACAGCCCCCATTTCTCATCATCTCCTTCTGTTTCTCTCAGTCTTCCATTGCTTCTTCTACAAAAGACCTATATTGTCAAGGCCGGAGGAAGTGAGAGACACAAGTTTGTCCTCATGGGTGGGGTGTCCTCTCACGTTCTAGCTTGTCTTCATTCTCCTGTTTCGGGTCCATCCTTTCTTTCCAACGGCTTACCTATGGCAACTTCAGACCATCACCAGACACGGGCAGCCTTACAGAAATTTCTTCACCAGATGCCACAATTGCATGTCTAGTCCCTATAATAAATCCCTTATTCTATATCACTCCTGGTGGTTCCATTCCCTTATTGATGGCTGACAGGTAGATAATCATGCCCAGAGAACAGAGTCTATACCCTAATCAAAAAATAAGTGATAAGTCTCTGGCTGAATTTCAGTATCCATGCCCTGGTGTAGTACCACCGCCTTGAATCTTGGCTAGCCCTGTGACTCACTTTTGACTAACTGAATATGGCAGAAGTGAGGCTCCATGACTTTGAGACTAGGTCATAAGAAGCTTGCAAATTCTACCTTTCTCCTGGAAGTCACAGTGGGATCTGACAGACACTATGTCTGAAGTTTGACTACCCTGAGACTACAATGCTGTGAGAGATACCAGTGACTTTACTGGTGCCCAAAGAAGGCAGATAAAGCAAACTTCAACCATAATGGAATGGTTCCTGGTTGGACCTATTTTTGGTGGGAAATACGAATTGTAATGCATTCACCTGCATGGATAATGACCTTGTCTCCCTATTTCTTCATTTTTGTACTGTTTCTGATATTCTTGCTTTCAGTCTCTCTTCAATCCATTATATACATCATTACTAGATTAAATCATCTAAGAATATCATACTTATTATGTCATCTGATCTTTAAATAACTCTTCAAAGGGCCCCATTGTACATGGGGATAGTTTAAAATCTCTCAATCTTCCATCTCTATTCCCACCTCCATTCCCTGCCACCTTCTAGAGTGAACTCCCCCACTCCAGCCAAAGTAATTTTGATGTTCCTAGCTATGCCACAGTATTACCACCCCCATGGGTTTGCCTATCCTGCCCTCCAATAGACTTCGAATCTTCTGTGTACCTGCATAAATTGTACCCATCCTTCAACTTCCAACTTAAATGCTAAAATTTCCTTAAAATTTCCCAGTCTTTCTCTTCTCTGACTTACTGTTACACTTATTATAGAAATCTTACTTATGTTTCTGTGTATATTTTGGGTCCCTAATTAGATTATAATTATATTGAGAAAAGATACTGGTGTTATTCATCTTCATATTTCTCCAAAGGAAAGTAGTTGTTGGATTGGTAGTTTTATTTTTCCTTTTTTATGGTCTCAAATAAAGTACTTTAAGAAAAAATAAATAAATTGTCCCAAACCATACTGAAGCAATCATACTGACAGCTTTTAATGAAATTGTTAGTAAAACTATAGCTAGCTCCGGTATTCACACTCAAGAGATGACTATGGAGTAATTTTACCTAATCTTTATAAGCACGAAAATCTCCTTTTAATTAAAAATATTATGAACGCCTCTCATGCTAGTGACTGTACTTTTGAGACAATATATAACAAAAAAAACTACTCTGCATTCCATTACTTTCAAATGAATTTCTATTTTATTAATCACAGCAGCATGTAAAAAAAAAAAACCTAGAAATCATATTACAGTTCTCTGCAGTATATGCTATTTATTTAGTCTATGGTTAATTATTGAGATAAATATAGATTCTAAGGCACCTTCAATAAGCTCATGTCCCCAAATTTTCCTCTCTCCTATTCAGCTTCTGACATCCCCATAAGGAATTTTTTTAAGATTTTATTTATTTATTTGTGTATGTATAGAGAGAGAGTGGGGAGAAGGACAAGCAGACTCCATGCTGAGCACAGAGCCTGACTTGGGACTCGATCTCATGACCCTGAGATCATGACCTGAGCCTAAATCAAGAGGCAGACACTTAACCGACTAAGCCACCCAGATGCCCTGGGATTATTTTTAAAGAATCATCACTGTTTAAATGTCACTCTAGAAAAGTTCAACTTGGTTTGGCAACAGTCTAGATGCTCAGAAGTAGAGGAGTGATTATGTAAGTTATGATATGACCATATAATTAATTTTATGGACACAAAAATATCAGTAAATTTTTATAATAACAGAATATTTTTATAATGTTCTATAAAAAATTGTATATATAGCATGAACACGAATACATTAAAAAAACTACACGTAGAGAAACCACCAGAGAAAGTAGATTAAAGTGTGACATTTTCTTTGTATGCCCTTAATGAGAGCATGGGTAATTATTTTTTAATCTACATTTTTAAATGTTCTATAATTAACACATATTATGGTTTCACTGAAAAAAAAAAAGTAATACACTTAATTTCTTAAAGGTCAGAAATATCACCTAAACATTCTCTGCTCTGTGGTTCTACCGACTGTCAATAATCAAATTCCCAGAAACCATTCATTCATTCAGCCTAATTCATCATTAAAAAAATTCACTAAATGTACTGTCTTAGCTACAAAGTGAAACTTTAAAAAGCTATATTACATATAATATATCAAGCACCAGGGGCTTTAGTTCTTATAATTTGTGATTTTGTGAGCAAGCCTGTTCCACCTACCCATGGACTTGACAACTTTAAGGCTTTGATCATATTTCCTGTTAGCTTTCATGTTTCTAAGCCTAAAGCATCCTAATTTCTTGAATCGATGTTCATATAAAAACCCCTTGATCATTTTACTTATTGTTCTCTGGGACTCTTCCAGCTCTATTTTGTCTGAGAAGTGGTGACCTGGAGAATATGTAGTATTCTAGTTCTTATACAATTATAGGATGATGCTTTCTGATTTGTTTCCAGTTTTCTTCTTGAGGCAGGCAGGCCATTGGGTTGGTGCCTTGGGGAGCAGACTGCAATCATTCCCAGGTCGCTTTCCTGGGTTATAACTAACACCTTGAAGCCATCAGTTCTATACTTTGTTTTTTCTCGAAATAGATCTCTTACCTATATAATACACATTAAGCTCATCTGTCAGTGTTTTTTAGATTCACATAACTGAGAATTTATCCTTAAATGTATTTCCATGGGCCTGACATCTTTTAGTCAAAATAGCATGATATTAATTTCAGTTGGAGATTTTACTATTCAGCCAATTTACTAAAATGTTAATAAACACCCCCCAAAAAACCCACAATCTCTAGAGAATCTTTCCAGTATCATCCTCCAGTTAGAAAAGTGCTTATTTATTCTTGCCCTTTGTTTCCTCCCTCTAAGTACTTAGCCACAATAAAAAACATTTTCCCTAATGTCATGGTAACTACTGAAGAAAATTTCCTTTCTCATTTTGTCCTTTTATCTAATAGTCTATTTTTACAATGTGTCCTGAAGTAATCTGCCCATGTATTATAGATTCTAACAACTTGTCATGCATCCTATTAAATGTCATTCTTTACACTCTCCTACTGAACCCACTTAAATCCAAGGGACTCCAACTGAGAGAGTTTCGCTGGCACCTTATAGTTGATTATTAGAAAGCTTTTTCACCCATAACACAGTGTGTTCTGAATCTCAGTGACTCTGGAATGAATTAGAGTATACTGGAATGAAATTCCTTCTCAACCTTCTTCTTACAGCTGGCTTTTTCTTTTTTGGTTGTTTGGCTTTTTTTTTTTTTTTCCTAAATGATGAAGTGTGAAGATTGTCCAGGCTTTGGAAAAGATATAGATGTAAGTATAGGTTCAGTTATAAATACAGAAAAAGAAAAATCAGTGAGACAATAATTTCTAAGTCAGTATTCCTTTAAATTCCATCAAGTCTATGATCAAAATAATCTTAACTCACCATGTGGTAAGAAAGGGACAGTCCTAGTTCTACATTTTCCTCTAAAAACTAAGAATAGATATTCATATTTTAAAAAGTGAATGTTGACTCTTCTGCAAAAATTAACCTCAGATGTATCATATACCTAAATGTACAACCTAAAAGTAAAAAATCTCTAAGCTAAACATAAGAGAAAAATGTTTGTGAACTTCCATTAGTTAAAGATTTCTTAGGATACCAAAAGGAGGAAAGACAGAAGAAAGAACTGATTTTGGAATTCATTAAAATTTAAAACTTCTATGCTTCAAAAGATATTTTCAAGAAGGACAAGACTCAAGCTGGGACAGAATATTTGCAAAATGTATATGTGATAAAGGACTTATGCCTAGACCATGTAGAACTATTACAGCTCGATAATAAGAAGGTAAGGCAACTTCTTAAAATGAGCAAAATATTTTAAGAGACATTTCACCAAAGATGGTAAATAAGCCATAAAAAGAGGTTCAACATCAATATTTCTTAGGTAAATGCAATTATAACCACAGCTGGATATCACTCCTCTCTAGAATAACTGATACTTCAAAAGACTTGATCATACCAAGTATTGGTTCAGATGTGGAGCAAGAAGAATTCTCATACACTGTTGACAGAAATGCAAAATGTTAGAACCACTTTGGAAAACTGTGTAGCAGTTTCTTATAGAGTTAAATATACTGAATTTACCATGTGACCCAGGAATCTGACTATTTACTCCAAAGAAATAAAAACATGTCCACACAAAGATCCGTCATACATATTGTATTAGTCTGTCCAGGCCACCATAACAAAGTACCATAAATTGGGTGGTTTAAACAACAGAAATTTATTTCTCACAGTTCTTGAGGCTAAGTCCAAGATCATGAGGTTGGCAAAGTAGATTTTATTCTGAATCCTCTTCTCTTGGCTTGTCAGCAGTCTCTATCTTGCTCTGTGCTCATGTGACCTCCTGTTAGTGCATGCTCAGGGAAAGAGAGAGAAGGAGCTCTGGTACCTCTTCTTCTCCTAAGAGTACCACTGGTATGACCTCATTTAACCTTTATCATCTTCTCACAGGCCCTATCTCCAAAAACGGTAATATTGGAGGTTAGAGCTTCAACATATGAATGGGGGGCAAAAACGCTGTGTTCATAACATACACACACACACACACACACACACACACACACACACAACCCACACACACATATATGTATATAAATTTTATTTAAAATAGTCAAAAGCTGGAAACAACTCAAATATCATTAAGTGGTGAATGAATAAACAAATTATGATATATCTGTATAATGGAATATTACTTGGCAATAAAAAGAAGTAAATTACTGATACATGCAAAAACATGGAGGAATCTCAAGAAAGAAGCCAGATCCAAAAGCCTACATACTATGTGATTCTACTCCCCCAAAAGGATTTACTTTGAAAGAGCACAAGGGAACTTTTGGGGGTCATAAAAATATCCTATTTTATTATTAATTATGGTAGTGATAGAATATACATAATTATATACACTTTTCAAAACCGATCAAACTAGGGGCATCTGGGTGGCTCAGTCAGTTAAGTGTCCAGCTCTTGGTTTCTGCTCAGGTCATGATCTCAGAATTGTGAGATCCAGCCCCGCATTAGGCTCCACACTCAGTGTGGAGTCTGCTTGAGAGTCTCTCTTTCCCTCTCCCTCTGCCCCTCCCCCATTCTCTCTCTCTCTAATAAATAAAATATTTTTAAAAAATCAAACTATAAACATAAAAATATAAATTTTACTGTACATAAATCATATTTCAATAAACTTGGTCTAAATTTATTTTTTAAAAAGAACATGAAAAGTTGAGAACTACAAGAAACTTAGATCCTCACAACTTTCCACTCCAGAAAGGCAGGTTTGGTGACACTGTTCCTTAGCAGATCACTGGCCTATTCAACATGCATATGCCAATTAACATGTAGTTATTGGTCATATATAAATGAATGACACATGTGCTGTTCTCAAGAAGCTCAGTGACTAATGGAGTAAAATTGCTACATCACTACCATTTCCACCAAATTATAGAGAATGAGAACAAAAGTAAAATGCCTATACAAAATTTCCCCTTCCAAAGTTTCCCTCTTCATATTTTGAATATGATAAAATAGCTAGTATTTAATATTCAAGGTTGCTATGGTCCGAGTAGTATCCCCCCAGATTCATGTGTCAAAGACTTAACCCCCAATGTGATGCTATGTGGAAATGGGACTGTGGGAAGTAATTAGGGTTAGATGAGAGGTCACAAGAGCGGGGCCCTTATGATGGTATTTGTGCACTTACAAGAAGAGACACCAGAGAGGTTGTTTCCTCTCTCTCCACTATATGAGGACACAGTAAGAAGGTGGTCATCTGGAAGCCAGGAAGAGAGCCCTCACTGAGGAACCAAACTGGTTGTTTTCCAGCCTCCAGTACTGTAAGAAATAAATTCCTATTGTTTAAGCCACCCAATCTATGGTATTTTATGATGGCAGCCCAAGCTAATGCGGGCCTTCAGCTTTTAGAGTTCCACTTAACTATAAGGACACTTGGAAGTGCATTACAATGATCAAATGCCTTGACTCAATGCCAGACCTTCTGTAATTGACATTAAACTATGCTAACAAATGGACTGGGGTCAGGACACTTTCTCATTAGAATAGCACGCTAGAATAGGAGATATTAGAAGTCATCAACTCCTGAACATATTTGATGCAAAGGTGTCCAGCAGAGGGTAGAGAAATGGGGGAGGGAGGTAGGAGATAGGTAGTAATTTAATTATGTATACCATAGTAGGCAATTTTATACTTAGGAAAAAACATAGGCTTTGGAGAAAGCCTGGATTCAAATCCTGACCCTTTCTCTTAAAACTGTGTGATCCTGAGCAAGTTAAACTCTGAACCTCAATCTCCTTCACCTGTAAAATGAAGATAACAAGCAATCCCTTATCTTGGGAGTTGTGCGCGTTAAATGAGAAAACATATGCAAGAAATACTTCATGAAAAGTAGATTAGTTATTTGTTCCTGCTTTTATAGCCAAGGCTGATCTAGAACAATAGCTCAATGAGGCACAATCAAAAAACCAAATGAGCTTTGTCAAGTAAATGTAAACTGGAAACTATGCCCAGCATTACATCCCCAGGGAAATATTTAAATAAGTGAATTCTTGAAGCTCAAGATCAAGGCACAGTTCCTGTCATATGACATGAAAATAACAAATACTTGTAGTAGGAAGAGCCGTAGGACAGTGTTTGGGCTCAAAAGGACTACTGCCTAGTAACAGAATGACAAGCTTCCATATCAGAAAAATGGACGTCTTTTAGATTGTGTGGGAATACAAGAAACTTATCAAAATACCTCAAATACCACCACCCTGTCCTCTACATCTACCCTACATTTACTTATAGATTGATGCTGATTACAACATTTTAAAAGAGGAGAAAGTAGGGAAACCTAGAGCCTGCTGAGATCCCCAAAAGCAGGAATTTGTTAGTTCCTTAAACAGTTGATTTATGTCCAGTAATAAGAAGTAATACAAATAATATTCTTGAATATAATCATCAATGAAGCTAAAATTATTTCTATTAAGGCCTGCACATAATACACAGTTCACAATGGATCCAGCATCCATTTAATCCCAACCCATGACACAAAGAACTTTAAATGCTCTTCTAACTTAATGGACTTCAAGGCCAATTGCTTCGGCTTTGAATGGTCAGCACTGACCTCTAGTGGCAAGTGTGGTTAAGCACAGCCCTGTCCTTCAATGACCCCAGGGAGAGCACCCAGAGGAGGGCTTATCATTAGGAAAACAGTTCTCCATGCTGTCAGTCCTCAGTGCCCAATGAGATCATAGTTACACCTTTTCTGTTTTGTTTTTTTGTTTTAATCTTGAGCACTTCTCCCGGCTCGCAGTGGAAATCTAAAAGGGGTAGTTTGTTGAGCTTGATAAAAAAAACTCTAAGAAGCAGAAAACAATGACCCTGATCGCTCTAAGATTTAGAATCTGGATATATGACCTCAGAAACTCACCACACATGCAAATGAAACAATAGAGATTCAGTGATCTTACATATGCATCTGTTTATTCTATTTATTCTGCTCCATGGGGAGCTTGTAAAGACATTGGTCACTCAGTTAAAAACAGGTCTGGGAACTCCTCTCCGCAGAAATACAATTAGACATTATGTGAAGGCACAAAAGAAACAAAAGATCCCCTCTACTCAAGTACATTGGAAATTAATTGGGATGAGAGGATTCATAAATTTATTTTTTTTACCACTAATGAAGGAATAAAACATGCAACAGTTTTAAATAAAAAATATGAGGAAGGAGAGAATAAGCAGAACGATGAGATGGAGAAAAAGACGTATCAGGTAACTATAAATTTTGGGGTTTAAATTTTTTAAGGGGTAGGTAATAAAAGTGATCTTAAAAATAAATTATCTATTCCAATCCTATCAATTTAAAGAGAGGGAAATAATGGGTCCAGAAATGTGACTTGACTTTCATACACTCCCATTATCAGTAAATGGAAAATCGCTATTCACAATCTCACTCAGTAGTCATTCCACCCCATGATACGTCCTACCTTATCAGAACTGAGCTTCTGTTCAATTTGGACTTTGAAAGAAATCTTAAATGTAAAATAGGCTATTTTAAAGGAAGTCATTTCTCCTATAGCCTCACTTAAAGATAAGCTCATTGAGTGAAATGTTACACATTTACCTAATGCAAATGGACACATTACCTAATGCAAATGGACAAAGGATGGAAGTGATACTGGGTAGTTTATGCTTTCATCTGCTATGTAATGCTCAATTTCATGTATCTAAATTTCCTTAAACATTGCAAATCATTCCAAATATATCTCATTTAAGATACAATATGCTTTCCTGCCTTTCTCTCTTGAATATAAGTATCAGTTTAATTCAAATTATTTCTAATGGCATCTTCTCTGTCTCTCCCTTTCCCTCACTAAGACAATTTGCTGCTCAAGCTCGCACCTCAGGCAGTTTCAAAGCCAGATGGGATATTGAGTCTATGTCCCTAAAGTATCTAAAAGTGAGAAAGGGGAAAGAAGAAATCTGTGGAAAATCTCTTTTCTTCAAGATTTTCATCTAGGGGTTTCAGATTGTTTGGATGAGTTTCAACTAAACATCCCTTTTGTTAGTGTAGTTGATGCATATTTTTTAGCCTCCAGAGGAGAACACCGATCTGCTAAAATTGCCATTTTTCAGTTAAATTATAATTTGCTAATCCCTTAAGGCCATCTGACAGGCTTCGTGGCCATTCTGACAGACTTCAGTATAAATAAAGAATATTTTAAACAAAATTGTAAAAAGTTTATCTTGGGAAAGTAAAATGGCAGAGGAGGGCATGACTCACCTAATACAGAATAAAGAATTCTGCTTAATTATGTAGGAACAAAATGCATTATGCTATGTAATAAACTCTGTTGTTAAACCTAAATTTAGGGACTGGGCTTTTATGACCAACTGACTATTATGAGTAATCAAAAGGTACCATATACACATAAAGAAACTGTTGTTTTGTAAGAGTTAGAAAATTACAAGTACAGTTCTATATAAATAATATATAATATGAATATATAATACAAAACTCTACTGAATATAAGTTATTCACTTTTAATGATTGATTAGGATTTTGCAGTGTCCCAGTATTATTCTGTGAATATCAATGTTATTGGACATGGGCTCAAAGTTTGGCTAAAATAAAGCTTCATTAACAGAATAATGAACAAATCAGACTTGAGATGTTTACACCATCAGCTCTCACTGGGACTTTTAATTATAAGTCAAAACTTTCACTTGTTAGACTATTACTCAAAATAACATGGAATGAAATAGAATGTCAAACTTGACTTTGCAAGAGAGTCCAAAATTACCCCAGCAACGTTATGAATGAAATTTTATATTTTTGACTAAAAATTTACTATTTTTTTAAGATTATGTATTTTTTATATGAGAGAGGGAAAGAGCAAGTGGGGGGAGGGGCAGAGGTAGAGGAAGAAGGAGAGAATCTCAAGCAGACCTGAGCATGGAGCTCGAATGTGGGGCTCAATCTCACAACCCTGAGATCATGACCTGAGCCAAAACCAAGAGTCGGATGCTTAACTGACTGAGTGACTCATGTGCCCCAAGAATTTACTATTTTTGACAACCATTTTACTCTAGTAATCTATCCAAGGAACATTATAAGGCAAGCATAGAAATATATATGAGGATCATCATTTCAGCATTATGTAATATGCAAAAAAATAATAGACAAAGCTAAATGTTCAGTATAGGGGAATGGTCAAATATGTTAATGTATGGCCATATGATGGACTATTCTGGCACCATTAAAAATTATGTTTCATGAAGTTTAAATAACATGAGAAAAAAAACTCATGATAAAAACGTTAATTTAAAAAAAGTCCTAGAAAGAAATATACTGAAATATTCACCATCATTTTCATTTGGTGATGGACTATCGATGATTTAAACTTTCACCTTTGAAAAAAGAATAAAATAAACTTTCATCTTTGGAAGGTTGTTTCTTCAAGACATATGGGAGAGAAAGAGAATAAATGCTATCACATTTTATCTATGACTAAATCACTACACTCCTCATTTCTTCACTGAAATTGCAGGCATGTTTCATTCCCTTTCATTTCCCTCTCTCAGCATGCATTCCATGCCAGACTGCAAGGGCACACAATAAGAAAGCTTTAATGTGCATAATTCTTTATAGCTTCTACATTCCTTTCATTTTTTTATTTGACCTTAATAATTTCAAGAGGAGGCAAGATATAGGCACTTGCAGAATTCTTTGATTTTTCTGTTATTAATATAAACATTTTAGTATTTTAATGTCCATAGCAAATGTTATTAAAATAAATGTTATTAGAGTATCTAACACTAGGAGAGTCGTAAGTATAAATCCTAGTTACTCCACTTAGGCAAGTTAGATCTCAACTCAGATGTCAGAGTTGAGGGCCCCCCCTGACCCCCCTCTTACGTTCACCAACCCCCCCACCCCCCGCCAGCCAATCTATCACATTACCTTGTATCATCTTCATAAACTTAACAGTATCTGGAATTATTTGCTAAGGGATTTGCTACTTGTTTAATGCTAATGTCTCCTGCTACCACCACTCCCAAGATTGCAATCCTATAGATGAAAGGATCTTATTCCTCCCCCCAACCCTACTGCATTTGCCCTGATACCTACAGCAGTGTCTAGCCTAGAGTAGGCATTTAATAAATACACATCAAATAAATAAATGAATGAGCAATAATCTATCTGAAACTTTCCTTTCCTGTAAAATAGGGATAATCACATCTACCTTATAGGCCTATTTTAAGGATTAAATGAGATAATATATGAGAAAAACTCATATCTTAAACATTGTCACTTTCTTCAATCCTCCATTTACTTGCTATAGCCTGTGGGGGTCTCAGACAATTCTTGCTATATCATATCCCAAGAGCCTCCCAGGATGTTTTTCAAAAAGGAAGCTCACATTATACATACTAATTAGTATATGCATTAAATAATCTAAATTAAAAGCACCAGAGGCCATATCTACAAGCAGTAACAGCAATATTGGCTCTATGTGACCTTTGAAGAGAAGCAAAAGCCAGAGAAGCTCACAGTTGAGATCATGTCTGATAATACTTTTAACCGCTAAGAGAAATAAATCACGAGGTGTCAAATAATCAGAACTTGTTTCTGGAGTACTTACCTGTCCTCAAGGTCATGCTAGGTGATATACTAATAAATGGAACAACTGTACAGCCTAGCAAATGTACAGGATATTTCCTCTGTTGCCTCAAAAGGATACTTGGTCCCAAAGAAAATAAAGAACATGTTTTGACTTCGATGATTTGTGGGTCCCAAGAAGATTTATAATTTTATAATTCAAAATGTTGTCACATTTTAGAGCCCCAGAGAAGCTAAAGGAATTAATTACCCAAAGACACACAGCTACTTAGTGGCTAAGTCATACATACCATTTAACTCAACTAAACTCAACTGCCACGAATTGAGTGCTTGAAGGCCTTTGGCTTTGTACTAACCTGCTGTGGTCTGGGAGCAAGCTAGGAACACATGCACGGTGTTCAACATCTTTGGAACATAGTTCACTGAGCAGCTGCTTGGTTAATTGGTTGGTTGAATGAAGTTTCCAGCTGTCTCTGACTTATCCTGAGAATAGATATAATAATGACAATGATACCTTTTTTACCCGGTGCCTCCTGGAGTCTTACTCTATCAACTAACTTCAATACAGCACCCACATTTTTTAATCATAAATGTTTTGCCTGAAATATCATAAGTTTTTCTTGATTTCTTGGCTTCACAAAGAAGAGAGACCCATCTCATTAAAATATTACCTTTATTGCAAAACCATGCTGTAATGGTAGAAATCTTTTCACTTTGGCCTGAGTTTTAAGTTGGCTATGTATAATTTGACTTGACTTTCTGACTTTCAGCTGAATTATATTTGAACTCTTTCTCTGTTAGACTATTTTAATTCCAAATGAATCTTTAAAACAAAACAAAACAAAACAACCTGACATTTGTGGTATGCATGACTACATGGTTACAGACAAAATATAAAAAGCATATAAGAGGTTTGTTGTACATCTGGAGAAGATAAATTCTTTTCAATACAAGAAGAGACATTCTACATTATATGTTAACTTCCTGTTTTGACAATTAAGCACCATACGCTACCATGTAAAACAAAAGTGAAAAATTCAGGATTATTTATAATTATATGATTACAGCATTTCTGGTTGTGTGGGCATAATATATGTACCAGCCTTTTGTGGGAAACATGATGATATGGAATACAAACATCCAGAAATCCCAAAAATACATTGCTTATAGTGTTACACAGAGAAGTTTAATCACTAGAACAAAAAATCAAACTTGACTATTATTTTAGCATTAGTATTACTGAATTCTTATGGTTCATGTTAGGTAAACTATAAATATATAGTAAATATTCATCCTTCGTTAGTCATAATACTTAATTAAGTCAGGATAACCCATTCTCTAGCCATTTGGATACATAAGAGATTACTGAAATATGAACCAACAAAAATCAGTCAAATGTTCATTCTTTCACTTCTGACAAAAATAAAAGCTTTAAAGTTAATTCAAATTTTCAATGATTTTGAGTCCCTTCTATGTGCTCCACATTGCTTCGGGAACAAATACGGGTCACTGAAATCATCCTCAGAACACCATGGGATGGGGAAATGCTGAGCTATTTAGCATTTGTTGGAAATGTAGAGTCATTTTTTTCCAATCAGTCAATACGTCCTCAGACAAAAAAATCTTAGACCTTGAATTTGGATCAACTTGAAATAAAACTCACAGTGGTGGAGCCTTCACAAAAGCTTCTTCGATACCTTAAAATTTTAGTATGCATTATGACTTGTGCTGTGAAATCATTGTTTCCAATTCCATAATATGATAAAAGGTAGCATTTTTAATAGTAGGTCCTACTCCTGGCCTCAGCAGTACAGGATACTGAGGAGCTGAGGTCACCTACTGCTTTCAGGAAAGACCCGCAGACCACCCCACTTGGAACTGACTTCAACGTTTCTTCTGCTGTGGGGTCACTCCATACCATTTTCTTGTGTTGGCAGATAATCTACCATCAACCAATGAGAAAATGGGATCTTAAAGCTGCACTTAACTATCACACCTATTTGGAATCTTGTGCTAAATTTAGTACTTTTTGGCCTTGTATATGCACTTGTTTACTTCCTCTTAGGAGTTTTATCACATTCCTTTATAGACAGAGACTATACCTTATTTACCCATGTATCCCATTAAAACCTGAAATACTGGTTTGCATATAGAAGGTACACAATAATACACAATATACAAGATGTTCAACCTATTTTTATCTTATTTAATAATTTACTGTTCTATTCACACTTTAAATAAGGTAGAATAGATTACTACTGGGAAATGTTTTTCTGTATAACACTATTCTATAATTTAGTGGCTTAAAAGACCCATTTATTTAGCTCATAGGTCTGCTGTTAACAACTTATGCTGGACTCAGCTGAGTGGTCTTGGTTTGCACATGCATCTGCAGCCAACTGGCAGGCCACTGAGGACTGGTTGACCCAGGGAGATCTCAGCTGGGATGATTAAATTCTATGAAAAGTATCCTTTAATTCTGTGAAAACTTTTATCAGTTTTGGTGGTTCATACGTTCAAAAACTGTTCCTTACACTGTGCTAGGAAGAAGCAAAGGCTTAGCATGGTCACATGCTTATCCAGCAGGCCTGCCGTCCATTGGGGGTTGGGTATTTCAGTGCCACACTGGAGGAGAGTTGAAACCACAGCGGGGTTGTAAAAGAGAGACAGAGAGCAAGTGTCTGCATTGTCTGCACCTGCCTACCCACCAAGAATTCATGGAAACCATGTTTGCATATTTCTTGACTATTCCACGCTGCTTCCTGCCACAGGCCTCAGTTGCATGGAAAGGTCTGTCCACACCCTTCATCTGGCTAACTTCTATTTTGTTTTCAAAAGTTGTAGCTCCCACAGTCCTTTCCCGGCCCTAAACTATAAAAATATTTATACAATGGAATATTACTCAGCCATAAAAAAGAATGAAATCTTGCCATTTGCAATGACATGGATGGAGCTTTAGAGTATTTTGCTAAGCGAAATAAGTCAGAGAAAGACAAAACCATATTATTTCACTCAATAGTGGAATTTAAGAAGCAAAACAAATGAGCAAAGGGAAAAAAGAGAGGCAAACCAAGAAACAGAATCTTAACTATAGAGAACAAACAGATGGTTACCAGAGGGGAGGTAAACGGGGGGATGGGTGATGGGGATTAAGGAGCGCACTTGTTGTGATGAGCACCGGGTGTTGTATGGAAGTGTTGAATCACTATATTGTACACCTGAAACCAATATTATACTGTATGTTAACTAACTGGGATTTAAATAAAAACTTAAAAAAAAAGAAATTTGTTCTGTCGTATACTCTCCCTTCAGAGCACTGTATAGCTAGCTGTGTGATGATTTGATTGAGACCTGTCTTTCACAGACTAAAAGCTTCTCAAGGGCAGAGCGACTCTGGCATTGCTCTCCATTGCATTCCTGTTGCCTCACAAGCGCTTACCTCATGGTAGTGCTCACCATGTCCGGGTTGAGTGAATCTGCAAGTTAAGAGTGATTAAATATGGGTTTTTAAGAAGGAGGAAAGGAGGGAAGTTATTTTAATATTTCTAAATTATGGACATTAAATAGTTTAAGCCTGGGAAATCAGGTGCTCTGTTTCCAGAGGGCAGAGTTGGTTTAAAAAGAGCCTTCTTCCATGTTTTTCCCCAATCTGCTTCCAGAACAGGGCCGACAGATCACCCAGAAAGGCAACAGTGTAGCTCTGTCTCAATGATCACCTAGACTCAGACTCCAGCTTCCCCCTGAATCAGTGCCAGCTGAGGTGGTGGCTTTTGAGATGCACACGACTTTCCTATGAGGTCATTACTGATGGAAACTATCAACACCTCTGCCCCTTGGGGAGGGTAAGAAGTCAGCTCCATTCAAATAAGCATTCCTCAGGCTCCTGCCTCAGAAACACTCTCCTGCTCCTACCACAGATGTTTTGGTCTGAGGGACAGGATAAAGGATGACACTGAGGGGTGAAAAGCAGAACAGACCTGAGACAGCTGCACTGAGAAAGGAATCATGGAAGAGCTTCCATGTGTCTTAATGCTATCCATTTCATCATCCCCTCCACGTAACTGAGTCAAACAATGAGATGCCATTCCCAGGGGGTGCCAATCTCTGCTGGACAGGGATCCGAGATGGGTCACTCATCCTATCTCCCATAAAATGGAATATTTTAATTTTTTAGCCTGGTAATGCCATGGTATCAGTTTTTAAGACCAGTTTGTTCTACAAAAATCGTCACTGCCTAGTTCTAGGTATTATCATTTTCGTGTGTTAATAAACTGGTTGAAAGCAAATGGATATATAGACCGAGATCATCAGATAATACAAAATGCGTACGTGAGATGGAAGAATTCATTATGAAAAATATGAGCAAGGAACACATTTCTTTGGTTATTCGGCCATCCTGAGCTCCTCAGTAAGGAGTTTCCTAGCTTCACATGGGTTCCAGTGAGTGATTATAAGGGAGCTATCTGGCTTCATTCAGCAAGCGTTTGCTGCACTCCCACTGCGTACTAGGAACCATGCTCGGCAGGGGATCCAAGATGGTACAGGACATTCCCTGACCATAAGTAGTGTATAGCCCAGCAGAGCTGTTCGTCAAATGGTAGGTGAGATGGGGGCTATCTGGGCAAAAAGAGTGGCAAAGAAGATGCCCTACTGCTTAAAAACATAGTAACAAATTATATTTGGTAAAGAACTTCCAAGAATACTAACATCACTGGAATATTTATGAGAAGGAAAAGGCTCATATTACTACAAGGACTTTCCAAGAAGCTGAAAAAGAAAAGCTGGATCTTGGGGAATGTAGAATCTTAGAAACCTTTGGAGGACCCCTTTGAAGTCTTAGTGAGGGGGGTTTCTGGCTAGTGTTTCCATAACGAGGCTGGGGGGACAGGTTATGAAGACAACATCAGGGTAACTAGCACCTCAACCACTCTCTGAACTTGATGGCTCCAAGAGGAGGCTGTGACCCAGGTGAAATCGCACACACCGCAGGCGCTTCTACTGGGCCGGAAAATGCAGGATTCAAAGAGCTCTTTCTAGGCAGAGAACGAAATTCTTCACAATTATTTTTGTCGAACAACGTCACAGTATAAAAAGGGAATATGATTTTCCTACGCTAACGGATAAAGAGCAAAAGCGAGTGGGCAGTGAAAGACAACACAGAAAGCATAAAGAAGAAAGAACGAACAAACTCCTGCTCAAGAGAAAAATCGCACCGCAGTGACAGGCCTGCTGTGCAAAAGCCCATTTAGCAAGAACAGCCCAGACCTTCGTTTCAAATTTTATCAGAAGCCACTGGTCCTAAAGTATCACTGGCGCCTACTGAATTTTCACCAGGGACCTAACAGAAAACATCTGTTCTCTTACTTAAAAGTAAGTCAATTGATTAAATCAATGTTTGCTCTCTTTCTTCTATTAGAAGCATAGCTATTTCTCTTTTGCTTCTCTTCAGACTCCTCTAATAACTTACTTCTGCTTGTGAGTTCAAATCTGGGATCGAGGTGTGTCTCTTTCTGTGCCTACATGGGGAAGTGTGCCACAGGTCAAGCTGAAATCATGTCAGAAATCCATCGATGTAAACAATTTGGTAATGTTTCATATGTACCTTGAAAGTTGACATAACCACATAAAATGACCTCAAGCAGCAGATGCCTATGTGAGTGTGTGTGTATGTGCATTTATGTGCGAATACACAAAATTCTCCCTGCCTTAAGAAAATACTGACCAGAAAATTGAACTTTTATTTTGAAATTGGACCTTCGTGTTTAAATTCATTTCATAGTTTTTTCAAAGGAGATTTCCATAACATGAGTGGATTAGGGCTGTTTTTAACTCGAGGTTCTTAACTTGAAAATGGAATCTTGGTGATTAAACTTCTGTAGCCAGAACCCATAGCGCCTCGGTAGGACTACCCTCCTATATCAATACCCACTAAACAACAGGATCCATAGGAAGCAGTACCCAGGGTACAAGAATAAAAATAGCAGCCAACTGCACGGCATGGTTGCAGTCATTCCCAGAACAAACCCTCGTCTGGCACCTACAACATGCCAAGTGCTGTTCTGGGCCCAGGGGACGCATGGATAAATGGCATAGTGTTTCCCATAAAGGATCTCACCATCTAATAGGGAAGAGAAATAAACCTCAAGTCACAATATCCTGAGATAAATGCTGTGCTGAGGGATATATAAAGTGACATGAGATAACAAGCAGGGGGAATAGCTCTGCCTTCCAAGAAAGCAGAGGGGGCCTCGTGGAAGATTCCCGACAGGGAGTAATATTTGAGTGAGACCTCAAGGAGGATAAGCCCCATAGTTCGTGTAGTTCTCCGGCATATTTCAATGAACTGGCAAGTTGTTTCAACACTCTGTTCCTCAGATTCTTCATCGACTAGCCAAGAAAATTCAGAGTAAGCTGTGTGTTTAAAACGCATGTTGAGAAAAGCCTGCCTCCCAAGCATGGCATATGTGGAAGGGGCAGTGACAGGGTTACGAATTTGGGTTTGGGATTAGGATGAGAGGAGCGAAAAGAAAGAGGAGTATGGGATCCTTAGAATGGAGAGAAAAAGTTCCACAGGCCATTTTCCCCCTTCTTGACTAGTTCTGATCCCCCTCTTGACCTTTGTCAATCAGTAAGACGTGTAATAAACATGATGCTGTGAAAATGAGGAGAAGATTATCCTAGCACTAAGGCATAGCAAATTACATAACAACATATCATATGTATGACATATTACATGACATCACATATACTGACATACAGCAGGAATGGGCAGGAAATCCCACGTCAGCGAGATGACAAGAAGAGCACCCACAAACTTCTGGAGAGGTTGGGTGAATAATACTTAGCACATATGGTTGCTGTGGGAATTAAAGAAAAAACGGATGTTAAGCACATAAAATTTTGCCTAGTACAGAGTCTGCGTGCGGCAAATAGTTGTTTTTATTGTTGTCGCCTGTCCCCATCTAAAAATAGAGCTAATAAGAAGGGAAAGGTCCTGTCCAACCTTGTTGTCATCTACACAGGCAAACGGAGCTGATGAGCGAAACAGGAAGAGAACAAATGTAAAAAATTCCAGGGCCACCTCTCTATTGCCAGTGCCCCAAAGGGATGATGACAATATGGGACTCTCCGATGGTCCCGGGCATCTCAGGATGCCCACCATCCTGAGATCCTGACATGTCAAAATCTTTTAGTAGGTGTCCTAAAAAACAAGCAAACAAACAAACAAAAAATACAAAGACAACTTAGAAAAAAATGTTTCAAGAGAAGTTCCACGAAAGGGAAAAATATAAAGAAGCAAAATGAGGAAACACATATGAAACTTGTCAACTGCTGTACCTATGGCTACATGTTGGCCAATTGTTAGGAGCACTGGTATTAAAGGGAATAACACAACAGTAGTGATTCCTGCCCAGAAATAATATGAAACACAATGTAGAGACATACTGGCTTAATTTGCTGAAGGAGCTTGGAACTAAAACAGGAAAGAAAATAGTTGTTTCCTTCATTGGAATGCCCCCAAACGAGTCTGCGGTAAGTATACCAGCATCCTGGCATCTATCACAAAGACTTTTGTCATCTCGACAGGGTGTGGGCTGACACTTGATATGAGCACAACTAAACATGGGGAAGCACATGACAGAAGAAATGTAAAAGAAAGGAATTTTGTTTTTGACATGAGTGTCCGAGGTGGAGAAGCCAGACCAAGAATGAGATAAAGTATAGTCTGACAAAGAAAGATGGCAAACTCAAAGCTTGGGATGCCATCAAAGGCAAGCACAGTAGGAGAGAAATTTCAGATACATAATTCATACATGGAACTGGAAATAACAAAAAACGCTGATCAGAGCTTCTGAAAAACAGCCAAATCACGAAATCTCAAGCCATTCAGAAAAGTTCTTAATAAAGCCTCATCCAAAAGCAACTCCTAAAACATATGTTCCAGAAATTTGATGATTTATTCAGCCAGCATATATTAAGGACTATTATGCACCCAACATATTGCTTAGTTCTGGGAGATGAGCTCCACCCTTGCAGGAACTTACGGGTCAGGTGTGGGAGACAAGAGGCCCACATTCCACAGCCTGGGTGGTTTCGATAAGGAATGCATCGAGATGAAGTCATACAGTAGTGTACACCTTTTATGAAAGAAAAGATGGAGCTCAAGAAACAAAAAAAAACAAACGATATTAAATGGCAACACACACAGCTGCAGGGCTCAAGAAAAGCCCTGCTGAGGAGAGGGAAAGATGTGATCTCTAAAATGTTATGTCTGACACATCGCTGTCCTGTATTTCAAAGCTTTGAACACTATAAAAAATCGTTGAGTAAGTAAAGAACTTGTAAAAGGAACTTACAACCATCAAGTCCCCCAGAAATACGGGCTACACTGGCTGGGTTAAGATGAGTATATAAGGTATTCTCTTTCTTACTGACTTTCAGCCTCACCAAGAAATGCCAAACTAACATTACTAGTAACTATATTTGGGGAAAATAATCCTTCCTAACAGAACTTGTATACATGTTAATGGATTTGCATATTTGCCAGAAAATTGAGCGATGTTATTCTGTCTCTTCTCCAAATTTAGTCCTTCAAATTGGATCCTCTGTCCAATTCACCTTCAAAAAAAAAGAGGAAGGAGGGAGGGAGGGAGGGGGGCAGAAGGAAGGGAGGAAGGAAGGAAGGAAGAGGGAGGGAGGGAAGGAAGGAAGAAAGAGGGAGGGGGAGGGAAGGAAGGAAGGAAGGAAGGAAGGAAGGAAGGAAGGAAGGAAGGGGAGGAGAAGTGAGGGGGGGGAAGGAAGGAAGGAAGG
>NW_027397066.1:87952985-88016469 GCF_003265705.2 Callorhinus ursinus
GGGAGGGAGGGGGGAGGGAGGAAGGGAGGAAGGCGACTATATGATTACAAAGGCAAAAATTTGATGAGAAATGGAAATGAGACAATAGCTATTCCTCCAGAAAATAAAATGCAAGAAAGGACTTTTTTCCCCTGTGTAATTCTACAAGTTAAGCACAAGTGCAGGGTTTAAGAGATGAGGAGAAAGGGTCCCTAGAAAGATTGGCTAGTGAAAGATGTGCTGGAAGCAGGCCCAGGAAAAACAAGTGGTTGCAGTTTTAGTGGTTTACCTGAAAGGACAATGGGATGTACTAAAGTATTCTAAGGAAAATAATAGGGGAAGACAGGCTGATGAAAGTCCAGATCCCAGCTTAGGCAGAAAGTGTGGGAAAGGAGGAAATAAAGAGGCATGTGGATACTTCTAGGAAAAAAAAAAATCATCTTATTTTAAAACTCTAGTCAAAATACCTTTGTGCAGAAAGGAAAACAACTTTTAAGAATTATATAAATGACAAGGAGTTAAGATTTGGGAGCAAAATATATATATTTTATAGCACATAAGTTCACTAAATGTTTATAAAATTCATATTTATGTCATATCTGTGTTAAAGCTAAAAATATTACTGAATGTGTTCTTATAAATGAAATAGTAGGGGAAAAATTTGAAAGTCCTATAATGAACTAAAAAAAATTTTATGAGGATTACCTTTTTGCTTTCATATGCAGTCAGCATATAATCAAAATTTATAGCCTTTGTACTAAAATTCTCAGGAAACCATGGCATGCCACAATTATATTATTGATTTTTTTTGTAAAATGTAAATATGTACATACACATGTGTGTTCACATATAACCATCAGGTGATGGGGAGATAAATGGTATGGAGAAGAAAGATTCTAAACTGGATCCCTGTGAATTTGGAGTTTGGGAAATAATCTGGAGGTTAAGCTAGAGGTAGAGAGCCCCTCAAGAACCTTTATCCACAGTTAGAATCCCAGAATTTTAAGTTTTCCATGAGCCTCAAAATCATCTAGTCCACTGATTCTAAAATTATGCTGCAAAGAATCATAAGAACCCAAGATTATGCCTCAGTGATCTATAAATAATTATAGACAAAATATAGACATACAGACAAAAATCTCTAAATTACCTAAGAATCATGTTTATTGCTTCTATTTTTATATTTTTAAGGTTCTGTTTATGATTTAATTTGATTTTTTAAAAAAGGAATTCTGCAGCTAAATAAGTAGGAAAGTTCTCAATTCAGCACAACTGTCCCATTGATTAGGTCAAAAAAATTAGACCCAGAAAAATAAAATAACTTCCTCAGAGTCTCCGTGTCAGTTAAATACATAGTTAGGACCATGTCTTAGTTTGGGTCCCTTTCAAAGCAGATTCCAAGACAAAGCCTTGGGTGCAGTGAGCCTCAGAAGCAGGAGTGAGAGAACGGGGAAAGTGAGACAGGGAAGGGAAAAATTTAATATAGGTTGTGTTAGTGAGTGGGTTAGCCCTGATGGGCAACCCAGGCTCAGTGTTGTTGGAGACTGTCTGAGAAACTACGCGGAACACGCTTCTGAACACTCCCACCGTAGGACTAGAGGAAGGAGCATATTTCCCCAATTCCCATCCTCATAGATTAAGGGTTGTCCTTGGGAGCCTTAATTCTTCTGTACTTCTGGGTAGCAGAGAAGACTCCCAGGGCTCCAGTGAAAACCCTCAAAAGAGCTGTAGAGAACAGGAGGTGAGAAGTAGTCAGCATACTGGAAACCATCCATCATACCTCCAGGTGAACTCAAGAGGGCCCAGGGGATATGGGCATGGCATCAACAGGTTTAAGAAATCTTAAAATTATTTCTTCAAAGCTTAAAATGATGATTGGATCACCAGCATTCTCCAAACCTACCTGACTCAAACCCACCTCTTCTCACTCCCAAAGCCTTGTCTCATTGATACAAGACTAAAGAAATCTGTTTATACTATACTGAAAAGGGCTTTTATTTTCTTCATCAAGCAGCCCTTTCTGATGAACTATTTTCAGACACATGGTGACCAAAGCTACCAAAGCTAGCCCTTTATCTGCTATGTCATCCAGGATGCCACAGAGTAAGTGTGATTTCACATACATTTTAGTTACAGATACATTTTACTCTGTTTCAACGTCAGACTGTTGAGTGCTTCTTGAAAGAGGGATCTAGGATTTCATCAAATGAAAGGAAATTAGGCGATAACAGGGACCCAGCCAGCACTTTTCTTCCAAAGGACTATTGTTCTGTGACAGAGCCAAGGCAAAGGAGTTCTGAGAGATTCCTCCAGGGTAAATGGAGCTGAAAAGCTCCAGTGTGTGCTGTGCACGGCTTCAGCCTATGCATCAGACCAGAGACTGTAACAGAGAGCCCTCTGGGAAACCGCAACTCTTAGGGACGACAAAGGAAAGTGAAAAGCAAGGCAATTAGATGAGGAGACCCCTAAAATTAGGATGACGCAGACACCTGTCCGTTCCTTTTCTCACTTTATCTAAGATACTGATTCTTTTACCATGATTGGTGCTGATGCCAAAACATAAGCACACAGATATTTTCCAGTCCCTGCTCCACCAACAATTTTATACCTTCTTTCTCAGGATTTGGGAATTATTTGCAGAATTTTTTAAATATTTCTTGGAAACGTCTTCTATTTTCAAAATAATTACAATTTGAAATATTTGGGTTTAAGTCATCATGGATTTTTAATAGTTCTCTGCTGACTCAAATATTTTAGAGGAATGAGACTTACAGAATCTTCTTAATATAAATCATCTTAGAGTTATAGAAGATTCTTGCATTCTAATTAATATGTATTTATGGTACAAACTCTCATTCCCATGTAGAGACTTATGTCTGGATTTCTGGATTCACCTGTAGGCTCATATGGCAAAGCCCATCACAGAAGCTACTATGAGAACAAATGTGTACTCTATGCCAGACACTGTGTCATGTGCTCTAGGTATTTGCTCACTTCAAGGAACTCATCAATATTATTTCCCACTCATGTCAGTGTAACATATTTATTAACAGCTTTAATATTAGAAGGCATGATGCCAGCTCTGTAATAGATACAAAAACGCATCAGGAATAATACTGTCCTCAAAAAAAAATAAAAAATAAAAAAGTTACAGCCTAGTAAAACCAAAAGTACCTTAATATAAGATATAGTATGTTTTATCACTAAAGTACTATAAACAGATGGTATAGGAGGTCAAATATAAAACTGTGGTGTGGAATGAGAAACTAATCCTTTGGTGGAAAAAGTGATAAAGCCAAAAACAAAACAAAACAAAAAAGTAGAGAGCCTTGGAAAACTCACAACTACATTCAAAATTCTCCGCAGTTGTGTATTGCTAAATTGCTAACTTTGATTTGTTCCCTGGAAGACTGCCTCAACCCTAGCAGTATTTCGCTCTATACACTTGACTTTCTGTTTGCCCGCAGAGCTCTATCTCTGTCTCTAGGCTTTAACCATGTGTTAGAACCTGAAGAAAAGATTTGAGATTGGTCCAGTACATTTCAGGTTTACAATCCATACTGACTTGCAGATACTCTCTTGTCTTCCTTAGCATGAGTCATAGAGAGCACTAAGTTCAGTGTGTTTTAAGGCTAAATTAGTTTTAAGGCTAAAGAGGCACAGACTCTGTACCAATTGATTGGGGACAGATGTAGGGATAGAAAAAAAATTTCTATTTTGTTAAAAGTACTACATGCCTGGAGGAATTTTTTTTTTTTTTGCATTCTTCTCTTGTGAAATTTCTTCTTAAAGAAATATTCCAGTAGTTTGGGTGAAAGGCATTTCAGAAATGCTGTTGAGTCAAATTGAATGTGCCTTGGACTTTCTAGTGGAAAATACCTAAAGAAAATACCATTTGAAAATCCTTATCACATAATGTGAAGGGATATAAAACATAATAATAATTAACATGTATTACATGAGGCAGCGTACTAGTCGCTTTTCATGCAGCACTTTTTTCAATTCTTCTAACAATCCTGTGAAATCATTGCTCTTATCATTACCATTGCACAAATGAAGAAATGGTGACTGAAAGAATTTAAGTAGCCTGGTGGGTGTTATGGCAACTGGGATTTGAACCTGGACCTGTCAGATCTTAATCTTGTATGCTTAACCACTGTTAACAATTTCAAAATCCATTAATCCTTTCTGGTTAATAAACTAGTTATGGAGTTTTTGAGCACAGATATACATGGACATTAACCTGCCAAAGAACATGATTATTAGATCAAGATATGATGCTGCCTTCATCGCAAACCATATTTTGAATGGCTTAATCAACATCAATATGGAGTAATTGATCCTGAAAATTATTTTTCTATGATTTTTTAATTTAAATTCAATTAATTAACATATAATGTATTATTAGGTTTCAGAGGTAGAGATCAGTGATTCATCAGTCTTATATAGTACCCAGTGCTCATTACATCATGTGCCCTCCTTAATACCCATCACCCAGTTACCACATCCCTCCACCCCCTGCCCCTCCGGCAACGCTTAGTTTGTTTTCTCTGATTAAGAGTCTCTTATGGTTTCTCTCCCTCTCTGGTTTCATCTTGTTTTATTTTTTCCTCTCTTCTCCTATGATCCTGTTTTGTTTCTTAAATTCCACATATGAGTGAGATCATATGATAATTGTCTTTCTCTAATTGACTTATTTCGCTTAGCATAATACCCTCTAGTTCCAGCCACGTCGTTGCAAATGGCAAGATTTCTTTTTTTTTTTTAATGGCTGAGTAGTATTCCATTGTATATATATATACCACATCTTCTTTATCCATTCATCAGTTGATAGATGTTTGGGCTTTTTCCATAGTTTGGCTAATGTGGGCATTGCTGCTGTAAACATTGGGGTGCAGGTGCCCCTTCAGATCACTACATTTGTATTTTTGGGGTAAATGCCCAGGAGTGCAATTGCTGGGTTATAGGGTAGCTCTATTTTCAACTTTTGGAGGAACCTCCATACTGTTTTCCAGAGTGGCTGCACCAGCCTGCATTCCCACCAACAGTGTAAGAGGGTTCCCCTTTCCCTGCATTCTCTCCAACATCTGTCATTTCCTGACTTGTTAATTTTAACCATTCTGACTGGTATGAGGTGGTATCTCACTGTGGTTTTGATTTGCATTTTCCTGATGCCAAGTGATGCTGAGCATTTTTTCATATGTCTGTTGGCCATTTGGATGTCTTCCTTGGAGAAATGTCTGTTCATGTCTTATGCCCATTTCTTTTTTTTTCTTTTAAGATTTTATTTATTTGTCAGAGAGAGAGAGCACAAGCAGGACGAGTGGCAGGCAGAAGAAGAAGCAGGCTGCCCACCGAGCAAGGAGCCTGATGTGGGACTTGATCCCAGGACCCTGAGATCATGACTCAAGCCAAAGGCATATGCTTAACCAACTGAGCCACCCAGGTGTCCCATGCCCATTTCTTGACTGGATTATTTGTTCTTTGGGTGTTGAGTTTGATAAGTTCTTTATAGATTTTGGATACTAGCCCTTTATCTGATAATGTCATTTGCAAATATCTTCTCCCATTCTGTCGGTTGTCTTTTGGTTTTGTCAACTGTTTCCTTTGCTGTGCAAAAGCTTTTTAGCTTAATGAAGTCCCAATAGTTCATTTTTGCCTTTGTTCCTTTGCCTTTGGAGACATGTCCAGCAAGAAGTTGCTGCAGCGAGGTCATAGAGGTTGCTGCCTGTGTTCTCCTCTAGGATTTTCATGGATTCCTCGCTCACATTTAGGTCTTTCATCCATTTTGAGTCTATTTTTGTGTATGGTGTAAGGAAATGGTCCAGTTCCATTCTTCTGCATGTGGCTGTCCAATTTTCCCAACACTGTTTGTTGAAGAGACTGTCTTTTTTTCCACTGGATATTCTTTCCTGCTTTGTTGAAGATTAGTTGACCATAGAGTTGAGGGTCTATTTCTGGGTTCTCTATTCTGTTCCATTGACCTATGTGTCTGTTTTTGTGACAGTACCATACTGTCTTGATGATGACAGCAATTCTACCAAACATTTAAATAAGAATTAATACCTATTCTTCTGAAGCTATTTCAAAAAAATAGAAACGGGAAGGAAAACTTCCCAACTCTTTCTATGAGACCAGAATTACCTTGATCCCCAAACCAGACAAAGACCCCACCAAAAAGGAGAATTACAGACCAATACCTCTGATGAACATGGATGCAAAAATTCTCACCAAAATACTAGCCAATAGGATCCAACAGTACATTAAAAGGATTATTCACCAAGACCTAGTGGGATTTATTCCTGGGCTACAAGGGTGGTTTAACATCCACAAATCAATCAGTGTGATACACTATGTAAATAAAAGAAAGGACAAGAACCATATGATCCTCTGAATCGATGCAGAAAAAGCATTTGACAAAGTACAGCATTCTTTCTGGATTAAAACTCTTTACAGTGTAGGGATAGAGGGAACATACCTCAATATCATAAAAGCCATACACAAAGGAAAAGCCCACAGTGAATATCATTCTCACTGGTGAAAAACTGAGAGCTTTCCCCCTAAGGTCAGGAGCATGGCCGTGATGCCCACCATCACCACTGTTGTTCAACATAGTACTAGAAGTCCTAGCCACAGCAATCAGACAACAAAAAGAAATCAAAGGCATCCGAATCGGCAAAGAAGTCAAACTCTCGCTCTTCGCAGATGACATGATACTCTATGTGGAAAACCCAAACACTCCACCCCAAAATTGCTAGAACTCATACAGCAATTCAGCAATGTGGCAGGATATAAAATCAATGCACAGAAATCAGTTGCATTTCTATACATTAACAATGAGACAGAAGAAGGAGAAATTAAGGAGTTGATCTCATTTACAATGGCACCACAAACCATAAGATACCTAGGAATAAACTCAACCAAAGAGGCAAAGAATCTGTACCCAGAAAACTATAGAATACTCATGAAAGAAATTGAGGAAGACACAAAGAAATGGGAAAATGTTCAATGCTTGTGGACTGGAAGAACAAATATTGTTAAAATGCCTGTGCTTCCTAGAGTAATCTATACATTCAATGCAATCCCTGTCAAAATACCATCCACTTTTTGCAGAGCTGGAACAAATAATCCTAAAATTTGTGTGGAACCAGAAAAGACCCCGAATAGCCAGAGGAATGTTGAAAAAGAAAAGCAAAGCTGGCGGCATCACAATTCCGGACTACAAGCTCTATTACAAAGCTGAAAATAACTTGAGTAAGGCTGTATATGAAATGTTTCATGTAATCACCATGGAGAAAAGTGGAAAATATCAGTGGCAGAAAATATGTTACTCGAAATATTTTGGGGATAGAAGCATTATTTGTTCAATTTAACTGCTAATGACTTCATATATATACTAAGAGTGCAAACTGTCAGAAAAGAAAGGGAAACACCCTGATTAATTTCTAAACCTACAAGCACTTCACCAAAATGAGCCTAAAAGTTCCCCATAATGTAGATAACACATTGCTGTGTCTACCTTGTACGGAAAATGTGTAACTACCTGATACGCAAATATTTTGAGTTGCTATGGGAAGAAATAATTAACTTAAGGTAGAACATTAGTATTAAAAGGATACTTTAAAAACTGGAATTATAATGGGACACCTGGGTGGCTCAGTCAGTTAAGCATATGTCTTCAGCTCAGGTCATGATCCCAGTCCCACATAGGACTCCTTACTCAGGGGGAGCCTGCTTCTCCCTCTGCTTGCCACTTCCCCTGTTGTGCTTTCTCTCTCTCTCTCTCTCTCTGACAAATAAATAAATAAAATCTTTTAAAAGAAATTAGAATTATCAGAGTTATTGATTACAAAAAATATATATAGTAAATTCCTTCAAAGAAAAGCTCTGAAAGCACAAGACCCTGATTTTTAATACTTTTGCTTGTCTAATGCAAAGGTGGAGGGGTGGAGGATGCTTTCTTACTTGTTCAAGTGTGATATTTAAAATATTTAACAACTGAGGGCGCCTGGGTGGCTCAGTTGGTTGAGCGACTGCCTTCGGCTCAGGTCATGATCCTGGAGTCCCTGGATCGAGTCCCGCATCGGGCTCCCCGCTCAGCGGGGAGTCTGCTTCTCCCTCTGACCCTCCCCCCTCTCATGTGCTCTCTCTCTCTCATTCTCTCTGTCTCAAATAAATAAATAAAATCTTTAAAAAAAAAAATAAAAATAAAATATTTAACAACTGATACGGCAGGCACCACACAAATTCAAGCATCCTAGAGTAACAAGGTCTCCAGAGGGCTTTTCTTTGCTATATGTTATTTCATGGCTGAATGGAGGAGTGGTGGGAGTCCCAGTGAGGAGCTGCATGAGCTGGTTGAGCTGGATGAATTGGGTCAGCAAGGAGCTACGCAGGGAGATGGGGCAGCAGCTATTCATAATTATTTAGTTTTACTACCAGTATTGACACACCAGTGTATACCAACTAGATGTTATCAGCCCAAGTTGTTTTAAAATAAGGCAGTATATATGGACAAATATAGACATTGGAAAAAACATTTGAACATATTTTACACTGACAAATTTAAAACAGTGGACACCAAAAAATTTAAAAGTATTATCATGATACAGTTCTAATTTGCCCATATTTACTAACTTGTCTACTTTTACCACCAGTCTACTCTCCACATACCCTTGCAAAGTAAAAAATTCCATTTCCATAATGGGTAGCAAAAACAAACGAATGGGCCTATGAAATATTTCTCAGTCAATAAATTTTGAGTAAATGGAGTATGTATAACTAATGCTTCAAGGCCATTAGAGCAGCTGACTAAGGATACCCAAGAGCTCAGAACGGAATTTGGAATCCTGGCCTTCCAGCCGATGGCGGGCGTAAGCCGCAAATCCCAGAAACACGTGGATATTTTTTTCTTCTGCTTCTGTATCTCAGCTGATGACCCGGGATTCTGTCTGCTTCATCCCTATCCTATTAACGCTTCAGAGAGGTACTGAATCTGTTTTCTTCTCCTTCTACCTCACCTGCTCAACAGTCATATCTCACAAAAGTATGGCATTTCTGTGATTTGCCCCCAGTCCTGCGGTCTTGGGAGAAAAGAAATCTATGTTAAATAAGTTAGGAGCTATCTTCTCGCCCTCCACTCACCAGTCGTGGCCACATAGCTCCCTTGAGTGCAGATGGACCTAAGGAGAGGGACTGATGCTTAGTTTCACAAATGTGCATTTGAAAAAATCTGAACCACAAACATATTCGTAACACAGGTGATGTTCACAAACCCTGGTCCCTTCCCTTGCAGCTTACTGTTTCATTACTCAGAGGAAGAAGAAAGAGCACAGTTTCCTTCCCATCTTCCCATTTACTTCTTCACGTCATGGGGATTTGCGTTGTTTTACTACATCAGAGGAACCTGTGGATAATTTCAATGATTTCCCATTCTATGACAAATAACAAATTTGGCAAGTAATGAAACAATAAATGTGAGAAGATCCAAATATGTTGTAAACAGTTGCAGTTCCGACCAATCATAGTGTTGTCAAATCACTGGAATCAGTGGTAATTCTCGGGTTCATTTGTTTTTTTCAGAGTTACAGAACTTTGATGATCAACAGCTGTGTCTATCACAGTTGATGGCACACATTAATGTTTCCACAGAACTTCCATAAAATGACTGTAGTATAGATAGAGCTATACATTGTAAATTACAAGAGCAAAACCTCACCCATGCTTGCACACACGCACCCTCACACACAGCAATAAAACCATTTAAGTGCAGAGGGGCACAATAGTAAACTCCGCTGAAACTTACTTTTTGGCTGCAGGTCGAAAGAGGACTCCGAAAGCCAACCCAAACAAAGTATGTATTCAGATGGATCACATCCTTCTCCAGAATACTACAAGAGTTTGGCTTCTCTTTAGACATTCCTTCTTTTTTCTCTTTTTTCAAGTTTATATTTAAATTCCAATTGGTTAACATACAGTGTAATATTAGTTTCAGGAGTAGAGTTTAGTGATTCATCACTTACATACAACACCCAGTGCTCATCACAAGTGCCCTCCTTAGTACCCATCACCCATCTAGCCCAGCTGCCACCTACCTCCCCTCCAGCAACCCTCAGTTTCTTCTCTGTAGTTAGGAGTCTGTTCCCGGATTTGCTTCTCTCTCTCAATCTCTCTCCCTCGCTCTCTTTTTCAAATGTTCTCTTTACTCATTCCTGTATGTGGTTCTCTGGAACCTTACCATGACCCAGTTATAATACCAGAGTGAGGAAGCAGGGAAGACAAGGAGGTATTGAAAACTGCAAAAAGGCTTTGTAGCATTACAAATATCACCCAGATTTAAGAACCCTGTCTGCTCTAGAAGCAACCTTCTTCTGTTGCTTATAAAATGAGAACAATGCCTCCCACATTAAAACCTAACTGCCTAAGTTCACAGTCAGAATAGCATGCACATGCTGCCCTTAGAGTTCCTCAAACGTGTGGAGACTGGAAGACCTGCATTGACAGCGCAAACTGCTTTTGGTTTTGTTTTCCAAATTCTCCACCATCTATGGACTGAACAAGTTACTGTATTGTCAAAGTTGTGAACACAGAAGAAAATCAGCAACAGTAATCGTTGCAAGGAGTTTTGAGTCTTATCTGTTGGGAAGACAGATGAGCGGCCGCCAGCTGCAGCACCGGACAATTAACCTAGTCTGTGCCCCTGGCCAGGGAGCATGCGGCTGGCACTGCCCAAAGTGGATGCAGGGAAGCGTCACCTCCCCCCGCCCCCCTTCTCACCTCACACCGCAGTCTTATCACAGTGATTTCCAAATCTCACCTTCTCTCTCCTCCTTTGCGTCGTTATTCCACACTGGGGTTATCTGCTGTGTCTACCTATTACCAGTTATTATGAACCCCTGTGTACATATTACCATTTCTCCTGCTGTTGACTAGCTAAATTACTGCACATGTGCAGTAGATTTCTTGCCAAATATGCGGATAATCCTCTAGAAGAGAAATTCTCTTCAGGAGAGCTCGCTGGGGACTGACTCTGGCTCTCATGATATGGTTGCATGAAGAGATGTTTGCTTTTTCTATCACAGGCTCACCAGGCAATGTGAGCTGGCTACTGAGCCTTCTGCACCTCTGGTCAGCGGCTGGGTGGTCCCAGCTCCTCATGTGAAGGAGCTCCTCATGATGAAAGGGAAATTACATTTTGATAGTCATCTCTCCTTCCACATTACCTGCTTCCTCATAGCCACTCAAATAGGCCCAACAAACACAGCTGAGGTAAGACCTCTTTAAAGGAGCTCACTTCAAGGTTGGGGAAAAGTGAGACCCTGACGTGTTTCTTCAGGGCTCGTGACTGTGTATCCGATCAAGCCCAGAACATGGGCTTGTGAGAGATGGGTATGAAAGTAGCGGCACACTTCCCTGTGTTAAACAGACTGCTCTCCAAATGCCGCAATGGCCAATTTAGTCTAAACCACCATGTGAAGTGTGGATAATAAAAACAGGAAAGCTGGGACTTCCAGTGGAATGAATGAATCTCTGTAAAGGACTCATAGCCTTAGGAAACCGTCAAAAGCAAAGCCACTTCAGCATGTTATTTATTCCATACTAGCATCTTCCAGATAAAAAAAAAAGAGAGTGAAGGAGAAAAGGGAGAAACAAGTATGGGAGAGCCATGTAGGCCAACATTTTTAGACTCCTTTTGTTTCAATTCCTATGAAGTCCCTGCAAAGCTTCACTCAGAATCTCTGCTATCTGTGGGCTCTTCTTGCCACTCAACTACAAAGTCACAAGTATTGTTTTGCCATATGCCATTTTTTACACAAGTTATATAAAAATTATCAACTTTGCTGATTAAAGAGTTTCTTGGTATTTCTTACCCTGAATAATACCTTAAAAGAATATGTACAATATTTTCAATGAGAGCAGGAAAACATTTTGGTCAGAAAAAAATGGTGATTTAGAAAAATGGTTATAGTGGAAGACCATGCTAAATCTAGTACGCTCTCAGATTTGTTTTACTATTAGTGAAAAAAATCAGGACTTTTTTTCTAGAGAGTTTTCTTTTCTCAAAGATTTCTTACTTAAGTATGCTCTTATACTGAGTAAGGTCCACAGAACAGGGGTGCCATCCCCACGGCACACTGCTTGGCACAAAACTAGTGCATAATAAATTCAAAGAAAGGAAAGAAAAGTAGCCCCAAACAAAAGAAAACCTAATATGGCATATTGTTTCATTTTTTCTCAAGCTTCAAAATAACCCTTTCATTGCTAAATTAAACCAAGACTTTTTTGTTCCTGGTCGCTAATTAAAACCAAGAGGCAGAAACAGTACCGTGGTTTTACCCATTCATTGTGAACCCACTTAAAATTCAATTAAATGGAAACAGGAAAATATTGTGATAAAGACCACGGGTTTTCAACATGACCTTTTCAACTCACCTGGCTTTCATCCTGATACTAGGCCTAATTAAAGCAAGGATGCACAAATTGAGTATGACTTTCTCCAAAATTCAGTCAACTGAAGGGACTAAAAACTCAATTTCCAAAGCATTGGGTTTGGGGGGGGTTCTTTTTTTCCCTGGATCTATGGCATAAGATGTAGATTAAGAAATATCTGAATGCAAACATTTGTGATTTACCTCACTGAGGGATTAGATCATTCAAACTGCAAATTTTGACCATTGGTTACACATGGGGATGACAATGGGCGCAACAGTTGAGGTCAACAAGAGCCCTTTCATCGCCACCATTTGCTTTTTCTCTTATTCCTCAGTTTCTCTGCTCCTGGATATTTTGTCCTAGTCCAGGACAAGACTTTCCAACCGGACTGATGCAGAATGTAAACAGAATTTACGGTTCATTCCCAGTGAGCTCCCAAACAACACCTTAGGGAAACTGAAAATGTCCCTTGGACATTACCTGAATGACATCATCTTACTTTTTTCTCACTCCCTAAAAGTGCTCTGCCAGGAATTTAGGCAACGTTGTCTGTGGATGTTGGCCCTTGTACCCCTCCACAGGCAGCCATGCCAAGTGGCCTCCATGAGTCAGCATGGGGAATGACCTAAAGATCAGCTTTATACAGCCTTGTATTTGTATGGGCAGCAAGGTGGCGGAAATGAGTAATGTAGCGATTGAATGGGCAGATAATTTCTTCAACCATCTGTTCCGCATATGTTCAGCAGATCATTGCTATCTTGGACCTTGCAGTTTGTGCAGATGGTATTCTCCAGAGGGAGAGGGGGCCTAAAATGAGTCAGTGCAAAGATTAGTCTTAGTATAAGAGACAATAGATAATTCCTGTCTCACCATCTTGTAAAAATCAGTTCTCTCATAACCAACCACTTTGAGCATGCAGTTCGAAGGTTTACAGTTGTTAATTTGGATTTGCTGCTCTGTGACTCTTATCTCACACCACATCGGGTTTCAGGAGATAAAGAGACCATTGTTTAAAGTTTCAATTTTACTAACAATGTTCACCAAGACTATTCATTTGTTTTGCAGTAAGAGCTGGACTTTTATTTCTTTTGCTTCTATAATGCAGGATTTTTCAGTAGTTCAACAAATATGCATCCTACCTTCTTGGCCATGCTTTGAAAAAAAGATGTGTGCTCATCGCAGAAAAATGCACTGCAAATGAGACCCAGAACTGTCTCCTTCTTCAAGGTGCCAGGATATCCGACTTCCCAACTTTCATCGTGGACTTGGCTCTCCCAGATAAAAGGAAGATAAAATGCATTAATCAAAACACAAAGATACAGGAAAGACTCTACTAAAAGTGGGTGAAAAGTTGTAAGTGAATGCTGACTCCAGAGAGATACCTCAGACTTCAAAAGATCTCTGGGAGAAGATATGAATGAGTATGTTTTTGAAGGATCAATTCCTAATTCCAGAAGGATTTTCAGAAAAGGACACAGGAAAGTAGGAGTGGACCTAGCATTCCAGAACTCTGTTCCTATATCTTCTTGATTGAAAGCTGTACAGATTCAGATGAAGATGAAAACTTAGAATATCAGTGCATGTTTTTAAAGTGATAGTATTAAGGACAAGAGAAAATAAAATTAATGAAACAACGAATTCTGGTGGAAGGTAGGCTTTGAGCCAGATTCTGAAGGCTTCCAAATGCAATTTGCAGCATGGAGTGGTCGGGGAGAGAAAAAAGACTGCCTCCAATTACCTTCTGGGCTTCTCCATCTTTACACCCATCACACTTTATTCGAAGTTGTTTAAACTCTGGCTACCCACAAAACCATAAATAACATGAGGGCAGATACAGTGGGGCAGAATACCCTAATTAGTGTTTACCAAATAAATGCAGACACAAATGTTCCTTTTGATATAAGAATACTCAGCACACCAAATATGTAAAGATTTCATGGTTGGTTATCTTCCCTCTTTGCCATATTTCACCATAGCCTCCTCTACCATCATGACCAAGGAATGGCCCTGAGTCTCTAACTCTGAATGATTGGCCTCTAGACTTGATGCTAAAACCAAATCCCACAATGACTGCTGATTTAAAAAGAAAGAAGTAAAAATTTATTTATTTATTTATTTATTTGAGACAGAGAGAGCACGAGCAGGGGGAGGGGAGGGGGAGAGGGAGAAGGAGAGAGAAAATCTCAAGCAGACTGTGCACTGAGCACAGAGCCCTATGCCAGGCTCGATCTCTTGACCCTGAGATCATGACCTGAGCTGAAACCAAGAGTCAGATGCTCAACCGACTGAGCCATCCAGGGGCCCCATGATTGCTGATTACTTCTATCCACTGAACTACTCAACTTAGCACTTAAAATATTTCATCTGCTATCCCTACCTAGTAAACTACCCATCTATCTTCTCTTTTCAAAATGGTCCCTATGCTTCCATTTTACTCCCATAAATATTTGGGGATGACGATGATGATATCCAGACACTTTCTCTAAGCATTTTGTGTACATTGTTAATTCTTAAAACAATGTTATGAAGCAGGTAGTACTATTTATTATCCTCAAGTAAAGATGAGGAAACTGAGAGACGGTTGCACTGCTAGGAAAAAGTTAACACAAGTCAGATTTGAATTCCAGTATCCCATCTCCAAAGTTTGTGCTCTTCAACACTATAGTATACCTCTCTTCTAGATACCCTAATGAGTGTCTATGACATGTATGTACTGTGCCACTCACCAAGGGGGATAAGTGAGATCAGGTGGAAATAGAGTTTAACATTAAGATGCTTAGTATGGGGAGAAAAAATCTGAATATAGTAAGCAAACAGACTGCAGAAATTAATGAATAGCTTTTAACCTAGTAATAAAGATCAGAACCAAGACTGTCTCCTATAGCTATTACAGAGTTTTTCTCCCTCTCAGAGTAAATAAGAACTGGCATGTGGTGAAGGTTTGGGAATACACACATTGGATAACCTGTTCAAACCCTAAGCTCCCTTAAGGGCCACTTTAAGATATTGTCTTATAAAAAGCTACCAGTGACTAACCCCAGAGTCTTTCTTTTATTCTTAATTTCCTAAGTATAGCTTCAGACTGACTCACCTCATCACAAACCTAAGCAAATATTGACTTAGAATTATATTTTAGATGATCAATACATGGAAGTTATACAACTCTAAAAAATCATAAACCTACAGAAGCAGTGACTATAAAACCATCTCTTAAAGTTCTTACAATCCTCTGTACAGGAGAGCAGACATAAGTACTCACTCAATAAATGAAGAATGACTGAACAACAAATGATGAATGGATGGATGGATGGATGGATGGATGGATGGATGGATGGTGGATGGATGGATGGATGGATGGATGGTGGATGGATGGATGGTGGATGGATGGATGGATGGATGGATGGATGGATGGAGGTAGGTAGGAAGGGATGTGCTTTTCTATATTGATTTCTAAGTAAATGAATGGAACTTAAGGACCAAGTGAGAGAGAGAGAACCCAGAATAAAAGCCAAGCTGGCCTCTGGCATTATTAAAATGTTTTGGTGCCCCCAAATAAAGAAGAGCACAAGCAAATAACACTGTCTTGCCAGCAGAAAAAAAAAAAGTCATTCCCCTGTCCTCATGTTTATACACACGCACATATTTGGAAGCTAGAGTCCATTTACTGGCACCCAATTCACATCCTTTCTGGAAGTGATTATAGTCACAGATCCACTTTTAGTCAAAAGTGTTAGAAAATGAGAGGGAGACCATCCAGTTCTTACTTTCCATTTGTGATGAACTGTTAAAAATGATACGAGTGGATAGAAGAGGGTTGGGGAAGAAGAGACAGATGACTAGACTACAGGAGACCAAATACAAAGTTCAAAGTGGCAAGTGCTGCAAAGTAACACTTCATCATTCCCAATTTTACTCCTGGGTGTTGACTAACAACAGTGTGGTCATTACCTGATGAGAAGCCAGCTCCAAAGAGCTTGGAGTATTCTTTTAAAGTCTTTGGACCTAGTCTCAAGTTCAAGGATGTACAAGTGAAGACTCCAGCCATTATGATATGTTTACAAAGTCCTACGAAACCTATCCTGAGGAAAATAACAGCTGACTTTGAATGTTTGCCCGGTCTCAGCAGCACTCTGGGGAGTGAAGAAGAAGGACCTCGGAGGCCAAAAGAATGGAGACTATACACAAGCAGAAGTTAGAAGCTTACAAACTGCACATTCTTTGAAGCCCTGTTTAAAAGAAGGTTGTCTAGGACATTCCTGTCCACCGTTAGCAATATCCACTTACCTATGTAGTCACAATAAAAATCTAAGTATTGGTGGAGATATGCCTCTCTCCATCTGTGAAGCCTACTAAGAGCAGATAGATTCAGGCAAATAATTCTCAGACTCTTCATCATTCTTATCTCTGCCTGGAAGATCCCGTGGAACTTTCCACTTTTCCCCTCAATATATGGGCCTCCACACACCCTTCAGATTTTCCAGGAGCGTCTTTGTAGTATGAACTCCCAGTCAAATTATAGATTCCCCTGACCTGACACCTATATTTTAGGCATCTAGATTTAACCACCTATTAGACATCCATTTGGTTCTTTTTCTGACCTCAAACTTATAATAACCAAAACCAAAATCTTGATTCTCACCAGCCCCCAGAAACCCATTTCTTCATCAGATTTCTACAGCTTAGTAAGTGGCAAGTAAGGATTAAAACCTGTGAGTCATTATTAGCTTCTCTCTCACCTCCCCCATTCTACCTGCCAGTTCTGTTGGCTCTGCCTCTAAATATACATCCTGAATTGTTCTTCTTTCCTGCATCTGCGCTGCTACAGCCTTTGTCTAAGCTACTATTATCTCTCACTGGCACTACCGCAAAGACTTCCTAGGCCATCTCAAAGCTAACGTCACGGTGTAAAGCAAATCAGAACTATGAGCTTAGTGGCCAAAATAAAGCCAAAGTAAGTTATTATATTTACTATAAAATCATTGTATATATAAGAATGTGATCAACTTCCAAGTGGAGAAAACAATGACTATGTGAGGGCAATCATACTAAATACTCTACATTTAATTAAGTTCTACAATGATATCCTTATGCAAGTGAAAATTAAGAGTAGTTATTGGTTAAAAATTGAACATGTATGCTGCCAACATACAGTAGCCACCATCACATGCTGCCTGACTACAAATAGCCTCCTATCTGGTCTCCACATTTCCACTTTTGTCTCCACTAAGCTATGAAAGTGAATTTTTAAAGACACATATTAGAATATATGACTCCTGAACTTAAAATCCACCATGGCAGACACCTTCCTATTCTCTCCATCTTCCTTAAAATTAAAGTTCCACCACCACTAACTCTTAGGGAGTACAGGATGCTCAGCAGGAAAACTGATCTTTCTGCCTCCTTTGCACAAAGGAAGTGAGGGCATATGACTATGGCCGGGCTAATGGATATGAACAGAACTGAGGTGGATGTAACCTCCAAGTAACTTCTAAAATGCAAAGGCCGCTTGGGGCGCCTGGGTGGCTCAGTCAGTTATGCATTGGACTCTTGATTTTGGCTCAGGTCATGATCGTGGGGTCATGATCTCGGAACCGTGAGATCGAGCCCCACATCGGGCTTCGCACCCAGTGTGGAGTCTATTTGTCCCTTTTCCTGCCCCCACTTGCTCTAAATAAATAAATAAATAAAATAATGAATAAATAAAACTTAAAAAATAAATAAAATGCAAAGCCACTTGTCCTGGACTCCTTCTTTCCCCCTTCCCATAGGTTGGAATGAAGGTATAAAGGTGAGACTCTAGCAGGGATCTTACCTGTATTATTCTCAGCTGAAAAATAGCTTGTAACACATAATAGTCACTCAAGTGTTTTTTAAAAGAACGAAAGGTAGGGGAACAGAGTTCAAAATAGCCTATACATCCTCTTGCACAGACAGTTGCTGGATGTCCAATAGTAAATAATATAGTAGTACTACTAAGAAGAATTCTAAGAATGATGAAAAAGAGAAAAGACAATGTATTCAAATTTAATGCCAAGAAAATCATAACTGAGATTCTAATAATTATGGAAGATGGGAAAAGAAATAACCAGGCATTTTATGTTAATGATGCCTGCCTAGAAGTAACACAAAGGTATGATCTGTGCTCAAGATCAAGAATAAAGCACAATAGAGTCCAGGAGTTGCTATCAAATGAGAATGTATTCAAAACTCAGCAAAAATGGAGCACCTGGGGGACTCAGTCTGTTAAGTGCCTGCCTATTGATTTTGGCTCAGGTCCTGATCTCGGGGTCATAGGGTCGAGCCCTGTGTTGGGCTCTGCGCTCAGTACAGAGTCTGCTTGTCCCTCTCCCTCTGCTCCTCCCCCTGTTCACTCACTCTCTAGCTATCTTTAAAATAAATAAATAAAATCTTTAAAAAAAAAAAAAACCTCAGCAAAATCAAAAAAGGAGGAAAGATCAAAGCGATTTACCATATTTTCAGGACATTATATATTAAGGGGTTCATGTAACTTGCCCAGAGTGACAAATGTAAGAGAGAGAATTTTTTTTTGCTTAAATCTTTAAGAAAAAGGGGTAGTTTATTTTCTCACCTAACTGCAATGTTAGGAGAAAACTGTCAGACTTCAAGCAGAGCTGGAACCAAAAGTTAAGTTGATGTCATCAGGGTTCTATTGTTCTCCATATTTAATTTTTTTTTTGAACTAAAGTTAGACTTAGAAGAGGCATGAATTCAGACTTCCAGAGCTCCTGTATGCTCTTTCCTTACTCAGGCTCCCCTTTTAAAATCTTATATAACCACAGTACAATATCAAAGCTAAGAAATTAGCATTGGTACAATTCTGTTTATAGTTCTGTTAACTAAATTACACTTTACTCAAATTTCACTTTTTTTTTTTTACTAACATCCTTTTACTGTTTCAAGATCCTACCAGGATCCCACCTTGCATCTCAGTAGTGCTATAGGAATGATTAGTCTAAAGTTTACTGAAAATGGCGGTGTCCTGATCTCCAGCCCTGGAGCTAAAAGAAAAATATGTGTTTGGAAAGCCATAGTTATACCAAAATATCATTTTAAAATTATAGTAGTATCTAACTATTGCTCTTGCTTCAAATGCTTTATATCAGTGGTTCTCACACTTTTGTAGACCATGGAACTTCTGAACAATCTAGTGGAAGACAAGAGCTTACTCTCTCCCTAGAAAAATGCAAATAGGCACATAATGACAATTTTAGGAATTCATAAACCACCAAATCTCATCCTTAGATCCCTGAGGGGCCCCCAGGCTAAGCACCCCTTTCTTAATACCAAAAGATAACTGTGAGTTGATTTGCTTTCCACAGGTCCATCTATATGCCCTTTTTTGATAATGTCCTCTCAGTTTGTTACGGAAGAAAAAGAGTAAGAAAGAAAGGGAGGAAGGGGGGAAGGGAGGAAGAGAGAGCAGATGGGAGGGAGGGAAGGAGAGAGGAAAAGAGGGAGAAAGAAAAAAAATCATATTATCCCATGTTCCTATTACTTCACTTGCCCAAGATAGAACAAAATTACTCTACTCAACAATTCTGCTTATTTTTTCCTAGACTGCTTCTTAATTTGATCTTGGGGTATATTAGAAACTCTCTGTTTTGCCACATTCAGCCTTTCATTTCTCCCTCAACCCATCCACCCAACAACCCCCCATTCTTCCTCTAAGACTTCATGTTTCTTTCAAATCTTATGTTCACAAAAATTGTGTACAAGACTATATTCCTCCAGTTAAAAAGTAGAAGAAAGACAGGAGGTTTTGGCTTCTACTTTTAAAAACAAATTGCTGCCAGGATTACCAGGATCCTAAGGTCACTGTGACCACTCTTCCACATAGCTCGTCAAAGTCTAAAAATGTCTGAGGGTCTTTTTTTCTTCTTTCAACCTCTTTCTCTTCTGAGGGATTTGACCCCATCCCATGAAATTTTTGCAGCACATGAACATTATGTATAGTCAATGTCATGAAACTCTGTTTTAACAGTATGTTGGGATTCTGACTCAAATGCATTTCATTTAAAAATTAAAAGCAAATTTCATAGGAATTTGCTCTGCAGCTGGGGAATCTGGGTCAGTCAGTCAAAAAGACAACGGGCTTTTTTTCATGGACCTGTTTTGAGGTAAGAACCATTCCTTTCCTAGAAGGACTCTGCAACTCCCACCGGAGAGAGCTCTGGGTGTTCCTTACCACAACTAATTCTTTGTCCTAAGAGTCTTTGAGCCTAATCAGTGTTCCAGAAAACCTTGAGGAAAGCCTATTGCTTTAGCCTTTTACATAAGATAATTTGGAAAAGACTTTTCAGCAAACCTAATTCAAATGAGTCCATTTGCTAAACCCAAAATATGAGCTTTTCATAAAATGCAGATGCAATAACAGACTCAAAACACAAAAGACAGCAAGTATACAACTCATTAAGTAATAGCCAAATGCTTCCTTTTGTAAAAAGAAAAACTAAAATGTATAATCCTCTAGCTAATACAGTAAGTCCTCATAGTTTAAGCTTTGAGGTTGCTACATCAGGAATTCTTTCTCTAGTATGATCAAAATCACAGAAAACATCCTGATAAGACTTGTCTTTATGACCTACTTTGATCTCTTATATTAATACTATGGAAGGAAAGAAAGGACATTTGGAGGCCTAAGCTCCCCATTAATCCATGGAACATTTTAATTCATTGAATTTCTTTATAAGAAACACAAAAACAAATCTTCACCAAGCAATTTAGTACAAAAACCTCCTCAAGAGAAAAATCTACCATCTGATTTACTAACAACAGGAGGCTGGAAATACGCAGCTAGATCATGTAGAACCTATTTCTCTACTTGGTAGCAGTGCTATTGTTTTAAATTATATTCCATTTATGGTACATGAAGTAGACATGCCTTTAGCTATTTGCTATCTGAGATGGTTTTTCAGTATGCTGAGCAAGTGATTACCCTTGAAAATAAGAAGAAAAATGGATTCCAGTACTTCCCACACATTTCATAATCACATAGTTTTGTCTTGACTCATGTTTTACATTTTACTTTTCAAATTAAACAACCATTTCTTTTCATCATAAGAGATGAGAATTTTAAAAATTGAGAAAATTTCAAATAATGAATGAAAGTGGGGTACCTGGGTGGCTCAGTCAGTTAAGCATCTGACTCTTGGTTTTGGCTCAAGTCGTGATCTCAGGGAGTGAGATCGAGCTCCCCTTCAGGCTCCGCACTGGGCACTGGGTCTGCTTAAGAGTCTCTCTCTCTCTCTCTCTCTCTCTACCCCCCGACTGCCCCTCCCACTCTCTAAAAAACAAACAAACAAACACACAAACAAAAAAAACAATGAATGAAAGCAGATATGATTCACAGCTTGGGGGGTGAAGGCAGAGCATATTATAATTCAGGATTAAAGATTACAATCAAGATGTGTCAGCAGCTTCAGTTTCTCTTTTGACTTTTGTCTTAAGAGTAACATCAGAAAGCATATGACATGGATGAGTTTAGAGCTGGGTTTTATCAGATTCTGCAGAACAGAAAGGAAAACTATTAAATTCCAGTGAATTGTTGATTTTATGGCCTAGTTTATTGGGATTGGATAGAGAATTAAAGTGGGAAAACTTTAAGAAGCCCATTGCAATTCACTAGGGATTTTCTAAACATGAATTCTCCACCTATATATTATATAAAAGGAAAATATCGGAGGTTCTGGAAGAGCTCCAACTGTCGCTGTCATTAATCATGGAAGTCGGGGTGTGATAAAAAGAGGACTGAAAGAGAAGATAGAAGATTTCTCTACTAATTAATTGTATAGCTTCTTTGCATCTCTCTCTCCTGATCTGTAAAGTAAGTAATTTGGACTAGATGATTTCTCAGGGTCTTTTCTAATTTATAATTGTTTGAGTGTTACCACTGTGTCTAAAGTATGCATGCGAAGTTTAAAGAGGGTTGTGCTTGTGATTTCACAGGTAAGGCTTTAAAATGCAGCAGGTAGGGCACCTGGGTGGCTCAGTTTGTTAAGTGTCTGACTTCGGCTCAGGTCATGATCCCAAAGTCCTGGGATCAAGACCCATGTCAAGCTCCATGCCCAGCAGGGAGTCTGCTTGTCCCTCTGCCCCTCCTCGCACTCATGCTCGCTCACTCTCTCTCTCTCAAATACAATCTTTAATAAATAAATAAATAAAAATAAAATGCACCAAATAGCTCTTCATCAGTCCAATCACACTTCGTTCTACTGTCTCTTGCCGTATTTTATCCATGCCTCCTATGGAGGTATCCATACCCCATCCCATATTCACATGAAATAAAAGGAAAATCTCATCAGGTTCTGTACTTAGTAGCTTAGCACAGAATAGCAGTTGTTTCTCCCAAAGACCTTAGAGGAAGTGTGACCAGACAGACAAAAGTCATAGGATCTTGGTAAGTTTTCAAAGCAGAACTTCAACAGCGTCTCTGGAAGTGGCTGCTGAAATCAATTCTCTTGCTGGCCTCTGACCAGGCAGACAACAGAAAATATTATGTGAGTCTGCACAGTGTAGACAGAATTTTACTGGACCCTAAGGAGAGAGTCCAAACACATACAAAAATCTAGTGGCTTCCCTGGAAGAGTTCATTGTGTGTTTAGAGCATTTAGGATGGGGTTTTCTTCCATTCCTAGTGCACCTCTCAGGTGCATGACCATTGACTTAGTTCCTCTAACTAATGGTATAACTGGACAGCATAGACATATTTTAACATTACAATAATTTAAACTCCCCATACTTGTCCAAAAAATAAACAGATTAATGAAACAAAGTATATAGACTGATGTTGTGTTTTAAAACCGATAAAAGAGCTATAAGAAACCAATGGGGCAAAGATAACTTGCTCAACCAGGAGAATTAAGAGAAGCAGATAGCTGCTGGGTGGAAATTAATGTGGGATCAATGCAGGTTTTTATTGTATGCTGAAATTACCTCTGATGAATTAAAGAGTTAACTGTAAAAATCATACACTGCAAAAATAAAAACATTGAATATAATTTGCTTTCTGCATAGAGGAGAATCGTCAAGCTTAAAAACAATGGAAAAACTACAATATACAGGACAAATTTAACTACATAAAATTTCTAAATTTTGTGTGTCAATTACACTGACCAAAATTAGAAGGCAAACAATAAATTAGGGGGAAATTTCCACAGAAAATATCAAAGAGATAAAATATTATTCCCATATAAAGAGCCCACAGAAATTATCACAAACTACCAAAATCTCCATTAATAAATTTGAAAAGAACCATGACACACAAAACTATACACATAAAAACCAATACTACTACAATTGTCAGATTAGCAGAGTTTTCTTCATAGATACAACTCAACTTTAGAGAAAATGTGAGGAAGTCAACACACTCATAGTCTGGTGTTTAAAATTTAAAAGTGTATAAAATTCTAAAACTAAATGTGGCAATATATTCTAAAGGCCTTAACAACACTCATATAATTTGATTTTTAGAAATTTAGCCTAGGGAGATAAGATGACATGTGGACAAATTTTAAGATGTTTAATGCAGTGATATTTATAATGGCAAATAAATCAGTAAATAAGTAAAAGGAAACACTTTGAAAGCCAAGTAATAAATGGGTGATTAAACAAATTACGGTTTACCTTGTGATCATTGTTTTTGAGAATATAGGAAAACTTTGTTATAATGTTAACTGAAAACTAAAATAAAGATTATATGGGATATAAACTCAGCTATATGTGCTGTCTTTTAAAGCATCTAAGATAAGTCTGGGGGAAAAATGTCCTACAAAGTTGACAGTGTTTATCGTTGGTTGGTGGGGCTATAAACAGATTTTTGTTTTTGTTTTTGTTTTAAGATTTTACTTACTGATTTGACAGGGAGAGACACAGCAAGAGAGCGAACACAAGCAGGGGGAGTGGGAGAGGGAGAAGCAGGCTTTCCACGGAGCAGGGAGCCCAACGCAGAGCTCGATCCCAGGACCCTGGGATCATGAACTGAGCCGAAGGCAGACGCTTAACGACTGAGTCACCCAGGCTCCCCTATAAACAGATTTTTGTTTTTTTCTGTTTACTTTTTTATTTTTTGTATTCTGAGTAAGCATATATTATATGGGGATAAAAATTAACCATCAAAGTATTGTAAGGACATAAAGTATCAAAAGTACTACAGTCAGATTTGTGTGAATAAAGTGTTAATACCAAAAAGTCCACTTTCTTCAAACTGTTAAGTAAAACTAATGATCTGCCAATTAATACTAACAGTGATATTTAAATGTTTTCCTTCCACAGCAAATGAATATAGTGGCCATTATAATTCAGGTTAACCCCTATGTCCTTCTCAAGGAAAAAACTGTAAAGCAGAACAGACTGGTAACTTGAGCACAAATTTAAGCAAAGTCTTTGGGTTCAAAACCTGGTCTACCATTCATTACATCTTTGAACCTCAGTTTTCTCATCTGTAAAATGGAGAAAATCACAGTCCCCACCGCAATGAGTTGTTATGAGAGATGAATCAGTTAATACATTTAAAGTCCCTAAAACTAAGCCTGACACACAGTTAGCACCCAACAAAAAATATCACTGAAGCTTCCTCACAATGGTAGTTGGGATCCATTAGATAACTCAAAATGTATTAAGGATATAATATAATAAGCATGCATATATAAAATGCCTGCTTTTCCCATTGTAGTGATAGCTGAGCACTTCTGAGATAGGTTATAAAAACTGCCCTCATTAACACATTGAATGAGAGTACAAATGGAGAACCACATATTACATGTCTACATGCTTTAAAAATTAAAGAATTATTAAATAAAAATTCTATCCTTCTTTTTTGACAAATACATCTCATAATGACCTAGAAGGCCAGATTTCAAATTGAAACTTCTCACAATACTTAAAATGCACTCTATGAATGGCTGAATGGCCATTCACCATCAACACATGCACACATGGGACCCATATCTAGCCCCCTCCTCACAGCCTACCCCACCGCCCTCCTCTTTCTCCCCCAGCCTGACCCCTGCTGGAGGGTCCTCACATCCAGGTAGGGAGTTAACCCAGCCCATATTTTCAGACTTGGTCCACCACCGCCAACAGACAGCAGCCTCTTGGAGAGCTGCGGTCAGATTCCTGTGCTGTCCCAGATAGCAGTTTTGGGGTTGGCTGAGCAGAAAATTCTGGGCTCCCAGGTACATAGACAATAATCCATAAGGAGTAGGGGGCGAGGCTCTGAATTGCCATCAACTCTTGGCCTCACAGATTTTTCCCCGCTACGGGAGGCATGGCTATAAGAAGGCCAGACCAGAAGGCCAAGGCAGAGGCCCCCTCTGCCTAGACCTTAGGATATTGCCACCTACAAATAATACAAATATTCATCAAATACCTATCTCATGACTTTAAATTGTAGGAAATGCACAATAAAATGGAAGCGCTCCAGATATCAACAGGAATGTGAACACTTGGGAGTTAAAAGCGTATGTTTTGGCAAACTTGAATATTTTATAAATAAAACTGCCAGGCATTGCATGGGTCCCATCCTAGCTGCCTTATTACACCGGTCCCATTAGCATAGGAAAAAGGACCTATACTTTCTCTTCTCCCACATCTCCGATGGCTCTGCCTTTTGCTGGCTGCTTCTCAGCCTCTCTGGTCTCCCTTCCTTTCCTTTAATCACGCCTCCCACTTTAGGACCTTCCCACAGACTCTGTCCTCCACCTGGAATGCTCCATCCCCATGTATTCTGCAAAAATATTAATATTTTCTTAATATTGATATTAAATAATATAAAATATCACATTAATTGATACTAACATAATGTTAACATTAATTCTTCAGAAACCTTCTGATCTCCTTTCAACTACCACCTCCATAACAAAGCTAGCTGCTCTTGAGCCTCCAGACTGGACTGGTCAGCTCTGCTCAGTTATACACTGACATGGAATCTTGATCCTTTTCTTTTATAGCACTGACTGATTTGTAATTGTATATTCAAGAGGGGATTCATGAATGTTTCCCTGCTTCAGTGATACTCTAAGCTCAATGTGGGCAAAGATCAAAGTCTCTTTTTCACATCACATGATGTCAGCATCTAGCACAGGGCCTGGCATATAGCAGAAGCCACGTAAATATTTGATGGATGATCACACAACATATTAGAAGAAATGTCACAGTACAAAAACCTGAACTGGTCATCAGACATGTGGGGAGCCAAAACTACTTAAGAAGGAGACAGAGATTTGTCTTGACAGACAGGGGCTCTGGGAGACCTACCGTGTATGTGGAGTGGATGTGAAGGGGGTAGATGGCAACCACATGAAGTGCTCTGATAATGTTCTGAAGACTTCCTAGGCCTTTTAATGTGGGCTATGCATTGGTGAGCTGGAGCCAGCTCCTACTGGCTGGCCGTGAGAATGGATCAATTGTGCACAGCACTTCTGGTTCCAGGTGCAGTGCTGTTGAGTCAGTAGCTTGAAACCAGCCATGGAGGAAGTATTTACACCAGCAAAATTAGCAAATGCTACAAATCACAAAGCATTTTTTTCCCCATTTTTGGAGAGCTGGTCATTATACATTTATCATCACACCACCAACACCATGCCAATAAATTTCTAATCTGTCTCATGAGGAAGCACAGTCTTTAAGGTTTTCTGATTTCCTCACAATCAAGAACATATATATGTCTTTTTTGTAACTGAAAGAATTTTAGTATTGTTCATTGGGAGGTAAACACTGCTTTAAAAGCCTGAATTATTATTACTTACTGAGGGATGCTATTTCATGAAGTTTTTAAAGATATTTTTACAGAAAACTTTAAACAAATAAAAACTAAAGAGAATAGCATATGAACCCATCACATAGCTTCAGTAATTATGACCAATACTGTTTCATTTATCCCCCACTCACTACCTCTTCCCTTCTCAGTGGATAATTTCAAAACAAATACCATATCATTTTATCTCTCCGTATTTCAGTATGTATCACTGAATGATCAGCCCTTTTTTCAGTAAAACTAAAATATAATTATTGTGCCTAAATAAAATCCCTTATATTATTAAAAATCTTGTCGCTGTTCATATTTCCATGATTGACTTCCAATTACTTGTACTATTTGTTTGAATCATTATTCAAATAGGGCCTTTATTTAAATTGGTTGACATTTTTAAAGATTTGATAGAGTTTCCCCCTCCAATTCTGTGTTTTCCCCCCTCGCAATTTATTTATTGAAAAAAAAGAAAGAAAGAAAACCAACCAGATCATTTGTCCTATAGTTTCATACCGTCTAGATTTTGTTCATTACAACTCCATGGTGTCATTTAACGTGTTGCTCTATCTCTTATATTGCATATGAATTGTTAGTTTGAGCCAGAGGCTTAATCACATTACAGTTTGGGTTTTGTGAATGTAGTGGTGGGGGGAGGAGGGGCATAGGACCCCATAGGGAGGTCATGGATGAGCCATCAGTACTTCACAGCTAACACTTTGTACTTCCACTAGGAGGTCCACAGTGTCTGGCTGTCTCTCACTCTTTGTGTGTGTGTGTGTGTGTGTGTGTGATTTTATCAGCCATTGATGATTGTCACTGAGAGCTGTTAATCTGGGGGATTTACAAAGGTATTATTCTATTTCTGTCATTTCTTCTTTATTTATGAATTGCAATAGTCTTATATGGAGAAACTTCCCCTCATAAATTATTTGGTCATCCAACCACTTGTATACAAGTCAAATTCTTTTCCTTTTTTTCTTTTTTTTTTTTTTTTTAAAGAGAGAAAGTGCCCACACAAGTGGGAAGATAGAGAGGGCAGGGGAAGGGGCAGAGGGAGAAGCAGAGAACCTTAAGTAGGCTACATGCCCAGCATGGATCCCAATGCAGGGCTCAGTCCCACAACCCTAGGATCATGACCTGAGCTGAAATCAAGAGTCGGACACTTACCCAACTGAGCCACTCAGGCACCTCCCAAGTCAAATTCTTAAAATGAGATATAATAAAAGAAGTCTTGAGTTCCATCCATGTCCTCCCTATCTTTTTCATTTGTACCCTGAGGTACAGATCATAATAGAAAAGAAAGGATAATAATGGATTATTTTGTATCAATTTATAGCATTAAATATCTATATCAATAAAAATTTTAAATGAAAACAAATTAAACACTCCACTCAGAAAACTAGAAAAAGAACAACAAAGTAAATCAAAAGAAAGCACAAAGAAGGATTAATAGAGCTAAAAACAAATTAATGATATATGTGTTTTCAAGTAATGAGTTAGTTTCCTAACAGCCTCCAAAAGCAACAAAGGATTTTTAAGTATTATTAGGAATTCATAGATATAAACAAATATGATATATTTCAATTGTTTCATTGCAGTTATTAATACCTATTAATACTCAAATGGTCCCATTTTTGGCCACTGGGAGATTATTCAAGTTGGCTCCTGAGCCCTTTTAATGCAACCTGTACAGTCTATAATAGCTTCCTTGCTTCTGATATAACAAGACGTTCCAAGTTCATCTTGTACATTACCCTCAACTAGAATCACCCTTTTCTCTAAGAACCCTAGTTCCTATTAGCAGGAAATGGTAGTTAGAGAATATAATTTTGGCATCAGGGTGTTCCATGCTATTGAGTTTTTGGCCATTTAATGAACAGAACATAAAAGACACATTTTTTTAAGAAAGATGACATATCTCAGGTTTATATTGGTATTTTTAATTTACATATATTACAACTGTATCTTCTTTTCCTACAACATAAAACTCACTTCTCAACATCAATATCTCTCATCTCTTCTATCCCACAATACATATAATACCTCAGTAAAACAATACAAAACTACAATCAAAAATGGGGTTACTAAAAAATGACTTAAAAAATATTTTGCCATTATTTTTATCATGAGGACATACTCCACTAAGTACAATTACTGGGTTTGAAGTCACCTAGAATAGTTCTTCTGTGTGTGTGTATGTTTATGGTTAAACCATCAACTGGATGCACAATTCATTTCATTCGTATCCTTTTTGATACTATGGGATTTTTAATTGTTTAACTTTGTTTTGATTAATTAACCTTGTTCTAAAGTCAAATACTTGGAACAAAGTATGTTAAAAGAGTCCAAGTTCATCCATATCACCTCTAGCCTATTCTCTCCCTCATCATCTGCTGCACCAGTTCTAATAACCAAAAGTGACCCACTAGGCATTCTCATTCTTTTCTTATAGCTTTTTTTCCATTTTTAAATGTAAGCAATACAGTTTCCCTTTCTTGAAAAATAATAACATGCCATATACACTTTCCATCTTTCTTTTTCCTTTAACAATATATCCTGGACATCACCCCACAGCAGTATATTGAAATTTTTATATTCCTCCTTACAGCTCCATAGTACTCCAGTATGCTGATAGATGGCAATTCATTCTACCACAGAACATTTAGATTATTTCCAATCTTTTGTTATGGGGTGCTTCAACGAAGAGCTTTATGCACAAATCTTCTTGTTTTTTGCCAACGTGTTATAGCAATAGATTCCTAGAAATGCGATTTTTGCAGCGTCCAAAAGTGAGTAAAAATGTACAGTTGGCCCTTAAACAACATGGATTCAAACTGCATGGATCTACTTAGACACGGTTTTCTGATTTTTGTTTTTTTAAGAGTTGACCGTGAAAGCTCCAAGGCATTTATTTGCAACCGCCCATCCCAGTCTCCAGGAAGAGACTGAACGGAAGGCAACTGGTGCAGAGGTCATGTCTGTTGCCCTCTGAGTACCCAGGGTGGCTGAAGAGGCCCAAGCAGCCCCTGGCCCAGGTTGAGCTGGGCTTGCAGGTTGCCCTGTGTGCCATCAGGGTGATCAGGTCGGTTGTGGGGCTGGTGGGCAAAATTCATGGCTGAAGCAGAAAAACGTACCCAGAGGGCAGGGACAGCTTTGCACAAGGAGACCCACACCCTTGGTATTCATCCTCAACCCAAATGGCTCTGGGGTTGTACACAGGGCCAGTCAAGAGCGCTGAGCCTCCAGGCCACTGTCATGCCTGCAGGCCCTTGGGGTGTGGGGCGGGGGAGGGGTGATGCTTACTGATTTTTTGTATGTTAATGTAACAACCTCCTGTTAGAGGCGCCTGGGTGACTCAGTCAGTTGAGCATCTGCCTTTGGCTCAGGTCATGAGCCCAGGGTCCTGGAATCGAGCTCCGCATCCGGCTCCCTGCTCAGTGGGGAGCTTGCTTCTCCCTCTCCCTCTGCCTGTCTCCCCTTGCTTATGTGCTCTCTCTCTCTCTCAAATAAATAAAATCTTTAAAAAAAATAATAACCTCCTTCTATACTGAATTCCCTACCATCTGATAGTTTTCCATGGTTTCTTTTAGGATTTGCAGATATATAATCATATTATTTCCACATAAATATAGTTTTACTTTCTCTTTTCCAAATCTTATGCCTCCAATCATTTTCTCTTGAGTTATTTGCACTGGCTAATACTTCAAACACTATATTAAACAGTAGTGGAGAAAATGAGCAGTCTTACCTGGTTCCTAACTTTAGACAAAACATTTTTACTATCTCCCCATTAAATAAGATGCTAGATTCCTTGATGCTAATTTTTCAGAAGGAGGGGGAAAGGGAGGGAAAGAGAGAGTGTGACAGAGATTGAAAGCTCATGTTAATTATATATCCATCAAATACTATTTTATTGAATGTTTATAATATAAATGGATATTGAATGTTGTAAAATGTCTTCTCTGAAGAGGGGATGCTCAAATGACTTTTCTCCCTGGTCTTCTTAATATGTTGTATCAGTTTAATTAAATTTCTAATAGTGAACCATCTGAATTTAATGAACCATGTTGCATCCCTAGAATTAATCTCAGCACGTGGTCATTATGCAATTATTTTTTAAATGTGCTGTTAAATTCCAGTTGCTAAAATTTCATTTAATACTTTTACTAAGACTATGTAAGACACTGACAATTCATGAGATTTTCTGTACTTTTCTTTTTTTGGTGCAATCATTGTCAGCTTTTGGGATTAATGTTATAGTAGATTCAGGCCATGAAATTGGAAGATTTCTTTTATGTCTATATTCCCTGGCATGCTTTAAATGTATTGGGATCATTGACTCATTAAAGTTTTTCAATTCCAGTGGTATATGGTCTCCTATAAAACCAAGTGGACCTGCCACTCTTTAGGATCTGAATGCTTACTTTTCTATTTCTTTACTAGTTATTGTTCCACTTACACTTTACTGGGGTCAACTATGGTAAGTTGGATTTTTTTTTCAATTATTCATTTTTATGAAGACTTTCAAATCTATCTTCACACAGTTGGGTAAAGTAGAACTTTTTAAATTGCTTGGTTTGATGGATTCTTTTTCTCTTTTTTGATTTCCAATTTTGTGGTTTGGGGCTTTCATTTTTTTTCCTTTCTTCTTTAGCCTTTCTTTCTTTTGATTATGCTAGGTAATGGTTTCTCAATTCTGATATTAATGAAATAGCTCAATGTGGTTTAGGGACTATTTTTCTGTTTTCTAAGTCATTAATTTGTTTTTATTCATATTACTCCCTTTTTTATGCTTTCTTTTGATTTACTTTGTTGTTTTTTTCTAGCTTTTTAAATTGGGTGTTTCATTCGTTTGCATTTTTTATTTTTATTGATATAGCTATTTAATACTATAAATTTTCCTCTGATAACTGATTCAGCTGTATCCCACAGATTCTGCTTTTCTCTTCATTACTGTTATTTTTTGACAATTCTGCAATTTTGAGTTCCTCCCTTGAAGCAAGTGTTTTTTGGTAGCATCTTTTTAAAAATAAAATGGGATTCTATTTGCCACTAGTATACTCTCCTTCCCAACAGCACTGACTTCAAATAGTTAGTGATTTTAAAAAGTACACACTAGCAGTTCCTTGTGATTAAACTCAGGCTCATAGACAAAAAGCAAAACATAATGCCACACAATCAGCCCTAATGAGAAAAGCCAGAAAACAAGTGAATGGTAAGCTTCTTCCTCTGTTAAGACTTCCATCTCCAAGGTCAACACTGGCAGTTCATCTTGAATTCCCTTATGTGAACTGCGTGCTTTGTAGAGCCACAATATGGAGGCTTTGGTTGACCAGACATTTTAATACTGTCAAAAGACCACATGGCATACATCATCCCATGCAGAAGTACTGTAGGGTATATTCAGTCTCTCACAAATAAATTTGCACTACAATAATATCTTCTGCTGAGGTGAGAAAAAAGAGACATTATTTTTTTGGAGGGACTATGAAAGGGATTTTCATACATAATTCTTTACTAATTTTTTTCTTTTTTAGTATACTTACAGTGATAGGATTTAACTTCCAGTTGTTTATGGGGGGCTTTCAGCAACTCCTTCATAAGCAATTCCAAGCAATTCCTTATAACTTAAAGATGAAAGCTCATACTGACTCTAAACACACATACTAAAACAAATCTCCTCACGCCTCCAAACTATAGTTTAGAATCCAAACCTCAGAGTGTGTGTGTCATTTTCTTCCTGCTAACATGGCTCAGAGATGAGTACATGTTGGCTTCGGCTTTCTGTCTTGGAGCCTACTCCTTCTTTTTCATCTCAGTTTAATTGGTACCTCATATGGGGGCAGCAGCTGAAATGTGATTACATCTCAGGCATCCTGGGATGCTTGGGAGTTCACCAGGAGTCAGGGAAAACTCAGAAGCACTGAAGAGAACAAAAGCCAGAGGAATGGGTCAGTGCCAGCAGAGAGAAGTCAATGTCCCGGACGGGGGCCAATGCCAAGGCAGGCAGCTGAGGAGAGCTAGAACCTCATGGTATCAGAAGAATAGACCACATCGGAGGGCCAGCAGCCAACCCGGAGCTGGAGAGGAGTGGAGAGAGCAAGCAAGCTCACTTCCCCAGCTGACCAACTGGGATCAGATCAAAGAGCCCGATGGAATGATTTTATTCAGCCTAAAGCGCCCTTCAGAACCAGAGCCAGGGCTGCACAGCTGGTGCCAATGGCACAATAAAGAGGCTTCAGATGAGCAGTCCCCAGGGAATCTGTCCTCAGGCCTGAATGAGGCGGCAGTTTTAGAGACTGCCTGGGAGACGGTATTGAAACACCACAGCTAAACACCGTAAACTGCCAATGCTACTGCACTGCTTCCTGTTATGTTAGCGAGCAGGCATTCCCAGCACCCGTCAACAAGGAGCAGAATTGCAGCCCCCTGCCCAGCTCTCAGAACAAGACAAGATCGGCAAGAAAGAAAGCGGCACGTACAAGTTTTACCTCAGTTTAGATGAGAGATGTGCCGAGTTCAAGTCCAATCAGGGGATTTGCTTTCTTTCTTTCTTTCTTTCTTTTTTCTCTTTTTTTTTCTTTAAATTCCAGTTATTTAACATATAGTGTAATATTAGTTTCAGAAGTAGATTTTTGTGATTCATCACTTACATGTAACACCCAGTGCTCATCACAAAGGAGATTTTCTGTCTAAAAAGTGAGCTCCTAAAATAAAATAAATAAAAAATGAAAAGTGAGCTCCTTCTAACTGAAATAATCTCCAGCTATGGACAACTATCATCCATCTTTACCTCCTTGTCTGTTATCCTGATTATCTGAGGAAACATAAAATATAGATGAGATTAAAATTTCTATTTAAGGTGTGATTCATGTGATTGGAGTGTACCTTGCTCTTTCCAAGAGCAATAACTATAGTGAAAGTAATATAGTTGAAGAAGAAAAATGGAAATTCCTTCCAACGAAGATAGCTGACAACATAATGTCAAACACGTCAACTTAGATGCTTCCCTATGATCTAGATGATTTTTCCTCTAAAATAGATTTAGAAGATGTAAAATATGCATATATTTATTAATGTGTGTTATTTTGCCTCTTAAAATTTCTTTATAAGCACTGCCTTGAAATGAAAAATACAAAAATTTACCACATTAAGTATCATGTTATTTGTTTTCAACTTACCTTTACGGTCCTAACCATTGTCTAAGTGATGAAAGACACACAGAACAAGGATGCCACTCTGAAATATGGGAATAAAAGTAAAACATCTAATTTGCCTCTGGTACTGAAAACGAGAAAGATAACGTTGGCATTTTTCCGGTGCCCCTCAAATATTACACCACTCTCTTACTCAAGAACCTACAACAGCTTTAGGGGCTCCTGGGTGGCTCAGTCGGTTAAACATCTGACTCTTGCTTTTGGCTTAGGTCCTGATCTCAAGGTTGTTGAGACTGAGCCCTGTGTCAGGCTCCACACTCAGCGGGGAGTTTCCTTGAGATTTTGTCTCTCTCTCTCTCTCCTTCTGGTCCTCCCACCTCTCATGCTTTCGCTCTCTTTCTATCTCTAAAAATAAGTAAATCTTAAAAAAAAGAACCTACAACAGCTTTAAACTAATCCTTTTCTTGAAGTATAATTATTATACAATTTTTTTTTAGTTTCAGGTGTAAAACATATTGATTTGACAATTCCATACATTACTCAGTGCTCACTACAATAAGTGTAGTCACCATCTCTCACCATACAACATTACTAGAGTATTAATGACTATATTCCCCATGCTGTACTTTTCATCTCTGTGATTTATTTATTTTATAACTGTAAGTTTGTACCCCTTAATGCCTTTTATCTATTTGCTCATCCCCTCACCCACCTCCCCTCTGGCAACCACCAGCTTGTTCCCTGTATTTTAGTCTGTTTTTGTTCACTTGTTTTGCTTTTTAGATTCCACATGTAAGTGAAATCATATGGCATTTGTCTTTTCTGTCTTATTTCACTTAATACAACACCCTCTAGGTCCACATGGTAACTAATCAAATCAAACCTCTATCTAGGTATTTCTTTACTATTTGTATTAGCAATATTTCATATATGTGCATGTATATATGTATACATATATATCTTGTATATAAAATATAATACTCTCACAGAGGCACACATTGTTTTAAATGCTTTATAAGCATCAAATTCATTATTATAACACTGTTATTATAACTTTATTTTACATATGGAGAAACTGAAGAAAAGAGAGGTTAGATAAATCATTCGGGGTCACACAGCTATCAGCTGGGGAGCCCAGGCCATTTGACTCCAGAGATCCTGCAGAGGTTCACATAGTTGGAATTTTTCAATTGTATCCCCAAAGTATCTTTCCTTCCTAGTTAATAAAACCAACTTAAAGTGATTTTATTTCAGTTTCATACATTTTACTGTTGTCTAGTATTTAAGTTTGACATTAATTTGAACCCCCAGCTGGTCATTATTATTATTGTTGTTGTTATCATCATCGTATCATCATAAACATCATTGTAATCAATGCTTGTTTAGATTTACCCATATGTCAACCAATGTCTTTGCTTGCTATTGCTACTTGCCTCTCAATCCTTTCTCAGATTCATATTTCATGAAATTTAAATTGTAGATATTCTTTCAGTGTCTTTTTGTTTTGTTTTGTTTTTTTTAGTTTTTTTCTCTTGTGTCTCTGTATAATAGTTTTGCTGGGTATAGAAATCCAACTTGAAAATAATTTCTCTTAGTACTTTTTAAAGACTTTATTCCATTAGGCTTTCTACTGTTAACATTGAGATGTCTGCTCCCTGTCTGTCATTAATTTTTAGGTAATATTTATTTGTTCTCATTGCTTTTAAGATTTTTAAAATATTTTCTTTAGTTTATTGATACAAAATATGTCAGATTCAACTTTTTCCTATTTGATCTCTCCTTGTGCTCCCAACAAGTATTTTGTTCTTGTTAATATAGTTAAATAACAGATCTAGATATTTAATAAGCATGTAATACACAGCATTCTTCTCTATTTTTTTGCCATTTCAACCACCATATAAATTTGATATTATAGCAAACTTCTTAAAAACAAGAAACTTATTTTTTTCCTTCTTTTGTATCACCTCTAACAAAGCTCTGTACCCAGTGAAAGTGTTCTATGAATGATTTGGGATTTATTCTTACTTCTTATTTGACCTAATTTTTTTAGATTCAATTATAATTCATAGCAAATTAATAACTTCACATTCTCTTCCCTCCCTTCCTCTCATTTCTAAGACAAGGAGCTGAAACCAAAGATAGAAATAAAGGCAAAATCCTAGGGCTTGTATTATAATTAGGGTTTAAATAGAAATTACTACTGCTCTCTGATTTTCAACTATATTATATATAATCAATTAGATCAAAATATCTAATTGCAAAGGCCAACTTGATTAATCTAAAAGTCCAAGTTGATAAGATACAACTTACAAAAACATTTTTTATCCCAAGATATCATTCCTCAGATGTTCTATAAAAGTGAATTCTCAAGATGGAAATATTTTAACTGGAAACTTTCTGCACCCAATAAGGCACAAGATAATGCCAATGTTTTTCTGCTGCATGATATTAAAACCTGGTGACAGCTATTGAATTATAACCTTATTAAGACAAGAATTGGAAGATCAGTCATCACAATGAAACACTATGGAAATAATCCATGTGGACAAATTTAAGGAAGGCTTAATGATTTATCAGAGATTACATGCAAAGCAAAATTATTCATTCTATGTTATTTTATTTTTGACTTTCCAAAATATTTCCCAAACATTGGTGTGACTTTCTTCAAGATTCTGATAAATAGAATAAAAATGACACAAGGTTAGATACTTTTCCTATTTTAAGGTATTTTTTTAACATAGACTCAATCATAAACATAAGTTCAATACATTTTTATTAGTCACAGTAAGGTCTAATGTTTTTTAGTTACCAGGGTAAAAGGGCTTAAATGCATCTTTTAGGTGCATTTTTATGTGCATCTTTAATGTGAGAAAGAAAGAAAATAAAGTAATTTTTATGAGACCATTGTTGAAAGAATTATCTAATAAAGAGCAAAGACAAATTAAATTTTAGGAGTAATATCACATCCTGATCATTTTAAGATTCAGGGAAATGTGAACTACCTTAAACTATTCTAATGTAGAACAAATAAGTCAAGTAAAGATGCCAGCTTTTTAGAAATATCTTCCTTTTTATTAAAAGATTTTTTTCATTTATTTATTTAAAAGAGAGAGAGAGAGAGCACCCACGCAGGTGCAGGGGAAGGGGCAGCTGGAAAAGCAGACTCCCCACTGAGCAGGGAGCCCAATGTAGGGCTTGATCCCAGGACCCTGGGATCATGACCTGAGCAGAAGGCCGATGCTTAACTGACTGAGCCACCCTGGTGCCCCTAGAAATATCTTTCAACAGGGAGCATCTAGCAGTTCTTATAAGACAGCACTCTGTCATCACAGCTAGAAAGACCCTTCAGATATCATCTCTTTTAGTCATCCCAACTTGTGGTCCTTGGATCCATGGGGTGCTGTGAAATTATCACTAGAGATACACCAAGGCATGTAGAAACCAGGAATTTCTTTAGGCAAAGCAGGATGTCACACATATATCTGTGTGACTGTTTCTGATGCATGGACATGCAACTGTGACTAATAAAATATAAATAAAGCATTTCTGAATCCACAGAAATTACTGTCATATTTTTCTCAATTAATTGACATCACAAGTATAATTTCTTAATGCAAGGGAATTTTTGGAAACTTAAAGAAGATAAATGATGAATCTATCTTTCCCCACACTCTCCATTTCTTTCAAGCATGTTTATATCCACAATGTAAGCTCCATGAAGGTGAGAATTTATTTCTATCTTTGTTTACTGCTGTATTCCTAGAATATTGCCTGACATATACTGAGTGCTTGGAAATGTCTGTTCAATGAATGAATGTTAATCACCCAGCACTGGATTTAAAGAGCTTTAAATAACCAGCCCAGAAACACAAGTTACATGAAGGCTGTTAAAAATGCAGCCCTGTTGTCTTCCTTTTTGGCAAAAAGCTACATCTTAGCATAATAAATTTTTGTGTATGTGTTTAGAGAATAGCTGTTCAGACTCTCCACAATTTATTCCTTTTTTTCATGCTGAGATAAAGACTTATTGTGAAACATGATCACCTTTTTGGTGCTTTGGAGCCCATCTGCTCCTGGGTGCCAATTAAACTCTGGCAGGAGTCTGAAGCTCTCCATGGGGCAGCTGGTGTCAGCATCACATAAAATATGCTCCTGAAATGGATCGTTCTGCTGCTCAGGGAACATGCAGTAGAGGCTTAGCTAAAATAAAGAAAGGACAAGGCTATGACATCCAAAAATAAAATCAAAGGGGATCAAGTTAGGGTTATTTATATATACTGATGCTGGGCTCAGTAGTCTAAACACCTCACAGCTGTTCAAAATTTGAGAAGAAGAAATCAAGTATATTACTAACATCTCCCTGGCTAAAGGAGGCTAGAGCCAGGTAGATCTGTCCTCTGTCTACCACTCACAGCCTCTGCTACAGTGACTTGGTCTTAGGTCTCTTCAGTTTAAAGTTGGGGTTAAGAAAGCTAGAAGTGATACCAGATAATGTGGGTCCCAAGCATGCAACTTCCTGACTCTGTGACCTCAGACAAGCTATTTCATCTCTCCAACCCTGGTTTTCCACTCACACAATGAGGAAAATCATTGTTCTTGCCTTCTGGAGTTGTGAAGATTTAATAAAACAATTCATGCCAACCACTCAGCCCAGCTTCTGGCTTATCCATTTTCAATAAGCATTAACAATCATTATCACTACTATAAGAAAATAAACCATGGGCCCATGGTTAGTTCTTTTAAAGCCTCTTTCTAACTCCACTAGACCCAAAAAGATGGGACGCAGGGAGTACCTAAACTTTTTGGGCAATAAGCACCTGTTTTCCTCTCCTAATACCCACATCTCACTATAACTCAATGCTGAGTCACCCACCTTCTCCACCCCCCAGACTTGATATTTTCTCCATATTTCCTGGTTATTCTTCAGTGAAAGTCAGACTCGGGGTCTCAGAAGAAACACTGATCACTCATGACATCTGTAAGCACTGTTCTCTCTGAGCTCATATTGGGTGGAGGGTGGAGGGTGCCATTACCTTGCTTTGTACCATGGTCCCCTCCTCAGGCTAAAGCTTTCTCCAAACTCAGCCTAAATCTTGAAACTTTTTGATCCAGAGAATCAGCATTTTATGCCCACTTTGTGACATCCTCTATTCTTTTCATCTCTTACTACCTATTCCTCTTGCCTCCCCTATTTTCACCCTTCTGTTCCTTTTTACCATGTCTTTCTCCTTTCTATAGTGTTCTTATTTTTTTTCTTACCATCATTCTTAAACACTCCCACAAACATAATACTTAAATATTATCTATAAAACCACTGGGCAGGGGTGCCTGGGTGGCTCAGTCAGTTAAGCGTTTGACTCTTGTTTCAGCTCAGGTCATAATCTCAGGGTCATGAGATCAGGCTCCACACTCAGTGCAGAGTCTGATTGAGATTCTCAGCCTCTCCCTCACCCCCTCAAATAAATAAATAAATAAATAAATAAATAGAAATGTAAGAATTAAAAAAAAAACCACTGGACAGTAACTTTTAACCTGGCACCCATATAGGCCCCAAAGAATACAGGGATACCTTAAAAGTATATGCAAAATAATACTGTAACTGTGCATGTGTGCATGTGTGCATGCATGTGTGTGTGTGTGTGCGTGTGTGTGTGTGTAAGGGGGGCACAGGGAGAGAGAGAGAGGGAGGAAATGCATATACACTTATTTTCTTAAGGAAAGAGCACATTGTTTTCATCAGAGTCTCAAAAACTGTCTGATATTAAAAATATTAAAAACCTCTGCTAAGTTAATCTGAAGACTATAGAATTGTTTTAATATGCGTTAATCATTATTGTCACGTTGTAAAAACATAAAGATGATGAACTCTTGACAAATACTTGTTGACCTAGATGCTAAGTAAATAAATGGTTCTAAGCCCTCAAGAAGTTCTCTGTCTACCTGGGAAAAATAAATTAATTTTAAAAATAATAAAGTATTTTATCTTTTTTCTTTTTTATTTTCCTTTTGTTTTGCTTGTTAATTTTCATGCATTTATGTTAATAAATAGCCTGTGTGTAATACAAAAATAGCTGAGGGACAATAATGTTGAAACAGCGAAACACAACATAACAGAGGAATAAGAAATAAGGTAATCTTAAGAACAAGGCAATTTGGGATAAAATTTTAGTCTGGGGTTAGAAAAATTATTTTTCAGATTATCACTAAATAATCAGATAAAGAAGTAGACAGAGATGTGGGACTGAGTGGAATTTAGTGAAGTTGACTGGCAGATGACTGGCAACCCAGATATAAACAGTGTTAAGAGCCATATTTTAAGGACTTGAATGGGTGGCCAAGATGGTAGAGCAAACATGGTGTGAGAGAGAACAGAATAGAAGGTCAAAAGAAAGTTTCCTTTAACTGCAGAAGACCTCAGCACATTTGCTCAGAGAGGATGAATTACCACCAGCCATCACTGGATGCTTCTTTATGTTGGAACATTTGCCTTAATCCTGCACCCAACACTTGTTTCAAGGCTCAGCAACTGAGTACAATAAACAAATTGGAAGAAACTAATAGCAGACCACAAATCATTCATTCATTGCAAAGAGAAAAAACCAACCAAACAACAACAAAACACTAATAACTACAATAACTGGTGAGCCCACAGAAGCAATCTGTGACAGGAAGTCATTCGTCAACATGGTTTTCAATATAAGAGTACAGAAGTGCAGAAAATTGTACAGTGACAAAAAGAATAAATGATTTTTAATCATTCAGTCTGTTAGGGACACTTATTTTTTTGGAGATCAAGAGCCAAGGAATAATCCAAAAGTTGTTTAGTGAGATAAAGCTTTGGTGACAGTGGGCGGGGGTGGGTGGAATCTGCTAACTGCTGCCTTAGTTTTATTAGAACCAGGCCACCATACTGGATATTCCAGCATTTCTGCTTGTGGCTAGAGTTCTGGTTAGAACTGTTGGAATCCAGTACTGTTTTTGTGTATAGCCTTTTTTTTATATGACATGAAGTTTCTTCCAATTCGTAAATTTATTAGGAGAGCACATGGCCTCTAAGAGAAACCTACTCCGACCCTAATGACTGTAGCTTTTATTTGTTAAAACAATAAAAATACAGCATTCTAATATTTTCATACCAGTAAATATCTTCTGGCCACACTCAACCAAAAACCTGAAAAAAAATATTTTCCCAGATCTGTGTGGAACATACCGCACAAGAAACAGGCAGTATCTAAATATTTGTTTTCATGTGTTCAAGTATGTGATATGAGATGAGGTGAGAGAATGGTGTAAGAGATAATGCAGAAGTTATTCTGGCCATAATCCGGCTAGAAAATTGCAAGGTGGTTAATTAAAGCCAGTTATAAAACTTCATATAACTCAATGGAAATAGATGGTAGAAAATAAAAGGGAATAGCATACTAGATAGATGATGATAGATAGATGATAGATGAAAGATAGATGATAAATAGGTGATAGACAGATGACAGATAGGTGATAGATGATAGATAACTATAGTTGATACAGAGATGATGAGAAAGAATTTAATATTGCTATAGCTTTGAAAAATTGAAAATTGAAAAATACATTGTTTTAAGGAAAGCAATTTGAGGATAAGTCTTTGACAGTCTCCTTTGATTTAAATAAAATGAGCCTTGACTCCACTTGCCTTATGTCATGGAAGCTGTAAATCAAGGCTTGTTTTTAGATTATTGTAATGTCTTTGGATGGTTGACTATCCTGTTCTTTAAACAATTAGGGGTAATTTTTTTAGTAATAACATTATATAAATAATTCCTAAAGATAAACCCAAAGCCCACGGGCTTATAAAGTGAATAAAGGACCAAACTAATAATAATTGTGTTTCTCCTCTCACCATTGCCTGTCACCTAAGCCTCATGGAGGGCATTGTGAAAATAGAGTATGCTTAGAATAGCTTCAGGACACATTATGACAACCAGGGAGGAAAACATAGAGATCAAGCCAAATAATGCTAAGAACAGTACCTCTGGGTTGGAATGTAGGTACTTGCTAGCTGCTCTTGGCTAGCCTTCATGGCCATGACTTTATGGTACCCACTGGGGAGGAATGTGAAATGTCCAAAAATGTTTCCATAGTAATCTATGCCCAGAATGTGGTTATTTTTAAAGAAAGGAGCACATCCAGCTCAGCTCAATATTCCATGAGACACACAGATTCCCAGGTTAGAAGGATGAAAGGGTGAATTCAGAACCTAGGGCCAGTTGGAATTGTGCCTTCCCTGAGCTCAGAACAACCAATAAATACAAGAATACAATAAGCTAAATGATACTGACCTTGCCACAAAAAATAAATAAATAAATAAAATCTCAAAGCATGCATTAGCTTTATCTAAAATGGGAAGCTGCAAAATAACTGTCCCAAGACATTTATCTTAGCTTGGCAAGGGCACAGCATCACAGGAATTGATGCTTGGTGTCAGAAATCAAGGATCCCACAGAAAGTAATGGAAAATCTCAGAGGCAAATAAACAGAGGGAGCAGAAGATCTGGGGGTGATTTGTTGCCTCTGAGAGTCTGCTCTGTTTTACTCTGACAGAATCGGAGGTCCCCTGATTTCAAAGCCCAAGGGCAATGTTCTGTCATTGAGTGGCATCCCAGTGCTTGGTGGGCAGGCAATCTGCATTCCTCTCTGACAATAAACTGGAAGACTCAGACAATCTGTTCAGGTTAAAGCCTGGAATGGCTGAAACTTCTTTGACTTTGCCAAAGCAACTGCAGAGAATAGCAGCACATTGTGATTAGAAATAGTGATTGGAAATTCTAATTTTAGAAAACTGAAGAATGGAAATCAGAAGGGGAGAAGTCTATTGAAACTTCTATATCCAGGCTATAAGGATATCATGGGTTTTTTCCCAATTGAATTAACAAAGACTGAGAATGTAGAGAATTGTTGGTTATACTAGCAGAGTTATATCTATATTATCTACTGACTGATCAATCAATAGATACAGGTACATAGTTTCTAGAAAAGACATTTTTTAAAGCCTTATCTTCTTCTGTTATCTAATATGTGTAACTCAGTGCTTGGCTCAGAGTAGATGCTAGAAAGTATTTGATAGTTAAATAAAAGAATGAATTATTGGATTCTACCTCCTCTACAAAAATCTTTATAGTTTAAAGTCTCATTTTTATCTCCATTTCTTTTTTCTCTTCCCAAATTTCCTAGGACAGATGCCAATAATTACATAAATAAAGTCATGAAAATTTAAAATTTCAAGATGGAAAACAAGAGAAGCAAAGTAAAAATATAATTCCACAATAAAACAATTTTAAACTTCAGAAGGTTACCATTTCTTAAAATTAGGAAAGTGGTGCCTACAAGAAAAAAATATATATTCTGAAAAATGTATGCCTCCCATTGAAAGAAAAAACATGCATAGAATACAATATTAGTTTAAGATCTCAAATGATCACAAACTTGGCTATTCTATTAACCCAGTGTAATACTGTGGTGTGTGTGTGTGTGTGTGTGTGTGTGTGTGTGTGTGTGTGTGTGTGTGTCTTCTTGGTTTTTTGTTGGCAACTGTTTCAATTATATAACTGATTTCTGCACCTTCCTTCTCCACTATCTGAATATAAATTATCATTTGTATAACTTTAGATTACTTTGGCTAGCTATCAATTCAATTTACAATTGAAAACTAGAGACTCTTTAGTATGATTTTTTTTTCCAAAAGCAAATAAAATTGAATTTTCCAGGAAGAATTATATTCAACAATCATTTAGGGTCATTGTTAATGGATATCGATGAGGGACTTCTGACATTATATGGTCTCTAGTGGTTTTATTTTTCAACTACATAGCTTCCTATCAGAACCCTGGTTTTACTTTGAGAAGCTATCTTTCCTAGTCTGTGAGAAGAAAAATCTTGAGTATGGCTCATTTTCTCTCCAGAATGGTTTTTCCATTTTTTTTTTCCTCTCAAAACTTGGTATGGTCAAGAAGAATGCAAGTGACCAAAACTTGAATCATGGAATCCCCTCTCTCAAGATGAATTTTGAGTAGAGGGACTCAAGAACAAAATGAATAGCATTCTTTCCCTTTTTATTATGCCACTCCTCTATCCATCACTTGCAAACCCAATGTTGCCTCTTTTTTTTTTTTTTTTAATTCAACATTGTTTCCTTCTGGTGTGCTTCAGCTGCAGAGAGTTGAGAGTTACTTATTTCTCTTAACTCAAAGCCCATATCAAAATTGGTCATGCACAATTTCTCTTTTGTCTATTTATTAATTCATGCATCTCTCTCTTCTTTTTCACCATATAACTTTCTCCTTTCTCCTTCCCATGAGCAACCATTCTAATGTGTATGAGGTATGCCTTTCTAATTAGATGAATGCTTGCACAACATACTGTTGGTTTCTCTGCATGTTTTTCATTTACATAAAGGGAATCATTATATACATATATAATGCATATATTTGTGAATTTTACATTGTTTTTGCTCAGAACTATTTTTAAGATCTACCCATGCAGCTATGTGAACATCTCATCTGATGCCTCTAATGCCATAATGATCATCTACTACATTTTATCCATCAACTCTGAGAGATAAATATCCAAGATGCCTTCATCTTCCTGCTTCCATAATAATATTGAAATTAACATCCTATGGAACTGGGTTCCTTAGAATACTTACTGGGTCATAATAATATTTTATTAAACAAAGCATCAACATTTCAACAAAATTGAGAGTTTACCCTGGGCCAGGAAATCCCAAATGCTGGGAATAGCAATGAACAAAATGAAGTCTTTGCCTTCATGAAGTTTACATTCTCGAAGGGAAAACAGACAATAAACATACATATATACATATATATATGTTTATTATATATAAATATATAATAAGACATGCAAGTGGAAATGATGGGCTGGAAGTAGCATATAAAAGTATATACAAAGTCTAGCATTCATACTAGAAGTCCGGACTAAAAATGTATTTGAGATCCAGCCATTAAACTGTATAAAGCCACCTAGAAAGTACATTAGATTAAGATGTGGTCTGGGGATGGAGCTCTCGGGCACTTTAACATTTAGAGATTAAAAATATTAGCAGAAGCCAACAAAGGAAAGCAAAAATGAACTGCAGGTAAGATAGGAGGAGAAACGAGAAGTGGTGTTCCAAAAACCAGTATCTAAAAAAAAAAGTGCCATGCTGTTAATTGGTCACATGAAATAAGGACTGAATTTAAATTTTCATTTAAAAATGCAGAGATCATTGATGGTATATATATATATAAGATCTCATTAGATACCTAATACTCTTAATACTTAATATCTTAATACTAGATACATAGAACTCAAACAGTGGAATGGGTTTATGAGAGAATTAAGGAAGAGAACTTGGAGACTTCCTTGTTTTCAATATCATTTTGAAGATATCGACTATAAAAGTGGAGAAGAAAAAATAGGTTCATGGCTGGAGGAGAAGAAGTGGTAAGAAGAGAATTTTTATAAAATGGAAGGTATTACAGCATATTTTTTAAAGGTTTTATTTATTTATTTGACAGAGAGAGAGACAGCGAGAGAGGGAACACAAGCAGGGGCAGTGGGAGAGGGAGAAGCAGGCTTCCCGTTGAGCAGGGAGCCCAACGCTGGGCTCCATCCCAGGACCCTGGGATCAGGACCTGAGCCGAAGGCAGACACTTAATGACTGAGCCACCGAGGTGCCCCTACATTACAGCATATTTTTAGACTGTTGTGAATGTCAAGTCAAGCCAGTATGAGAGATTAAAAATTATGATGCAAAAAAGAGAGAATTCCTGAGTGTTATCTTTAACTAGGTGAAAGGAGTAAGACTTAGAATATAGGTGGAAAGGATGCCCATGGTGTGAAGATGGACAATCCATCCATAATAACATAATGAAACAAAAATCTGTGGACCCAGATATAAGTGATAGATAGGGGTGCTGCATGAGGGAGTGGGGTAGATAAGGTGGTGGAAGAATCTGGAGAATGCCTTTTTTTTTTCTATTTTCTTCATCAATTGGCATCTACCTAACTAATTATTCTCTTCTACTTCCACTCTTGACTGCCTTCACCCACTCCCAGCAAGGACTTTATACTTCAGAACAGAAACGCACCTGCACATTATAATTTTCAAGGTTCCATGCCTTCCATTTTTCTGCTTATATTGCCCTCCCCAATCTGTCAGTGAGCAACTGTGTACTTCTTTTTCAGTACAAGTCTTAGCTTAAATTTCCCTGACTTACCCAGTAAATTTGTTACTTAAAAACAAACAAATCTTGGGGGTGCCTGGATGGCACAGTCAGTTGTGCGTCAGACTCTTGGTTTTGGTGCAGGTCATGATCAGGTCATGATCTCAGGGTCCTGAGAGCCCACGCTCAGCTTGGAGTCTGCTTGAGACTCTTTCTCCTTGTCACTCTGCCCCTCCACCACCCTGCCTCTCTCAAATAAATAAATAAAATCTTAAAAAAGAAATCTTGATGTATGATTCTCTACTAGGCTGTGCCCACAAAAGAACCCATGACATTAAACTCAGCTATTTGTTGTTTCCAAACACATATCCAATACCATATATGGGCCAGGCACTGTTCTAGTGTTGGAATACAGCCATGACCAAAGACCTTGTTTTTATGGAGCTTATACCATAGTGGCTCTCATAGAAACCAGTCTTTAATGAAGTACCATGTCACATGGTGATGAGTCAGCTTTAAAACTGACATTTGCTCTGTCTTGTCAGATAAAGGGCTAGTATCCAAAATCTATAAAGAACTTATTAAACTCAATACTCAAAGAACAAATAATCAAATCAGGACATGGGCAGAAGACATGAATAGACATTTCTCCAAAGAAGACATCCAAATGGCCAAAAGACACATGAAAAAATGCTCAGCATCACTTGTTATCAGGGAAATACAAATCAAAACCATAGTGAGATACCACCTCACACCAGTCAGAATGGCTAAAATTAACAAGTCAGGAGATGACAGATGTTGGAGAGGATGCAGAGAAAGGGGAACCCTCTTACACTGTTGGTGGGAATGCAAGCTGGTGCAGCCACTCTGGAAAACAGTATGGAGGTTCCTCAAAAAGTTGAAAATAGAACTAACCTGCAACCCAGCAATTGCACTCCTGAGTATTTACCCCAAAAATACAAATGTAGTGATCTGAAGGGGCACCTGCACCTCAATGTTTACAGCAGCAATGTCCACAATAGCCAAACTATGGAAAGAGCCCAGATATCCATCGACTGATGAATGGATAAAGAAGATGTGAAATACACACACACATACACACACACACACACATACATATACACACTGGAATATTACACAGCCATCAAAAATGAAATCATGTCATTTGCAATGATGTGGCTGGAACTAGAGGGTATTATGCTAAGCAAAATAAGTCAATCAGAGAAAGACAATTATCATATGATTTCACTCATATGTAGAATTTAAGAAACAAAACAGAATCACAGGGGAAGGGAAAGAAAAATAAAACAAGACAAAACCAGAGAGAGAGACAAACCATAAGAGACTCCTAACCATAGGAAACAAACTGAGGGTTGCTGGAGGGGAGGGGGGTGAGGGGAGGGGGTAACTGGGTGATGGACATTGGGGAGGGCACTTGATGTAATGAGCACTGGGTGTTATATATGACTGATGAATCACTAAACTCTACCTCTGAAACTAATAATACACTATATGTTAATTGAATTTAAATTTTTTTAAGAAGCTATTAAAAACAACAAAAAAATAAATTAAATTAAATTAACATTTGCTCACAGTCAGTTTCATTTTACCCTCCATGGCCAGAATATAAAATAACATTAAAAAAATCAGGTGTTTCTTTTTTTGCTAGATAACCTAACCATAAAACAACAAATTTGGTAACTGCCTGAAAGACTTACAACTATTTGAAAAGTGGGTTGCAGCCTGAAATTATCATTAAAAAAGCATCATGTTTTGAGTTTTCTCTACTTCAGGTTGCTATGCATTTCTAAACCTGCCATTAGGGGCCCCTGGGAGGCTCAGTTGGTTAAGTGGCTGCCTTCAGCTCAGGTCATGAGCCCAGGGTCGTAGGATTGAGTTCCCTATCAGGCTCCCTGCTCAGTGGGGAGCCTGCTTTCCCCTCTGCCTGCCGGCTCCCCCCTGCTTATGCGCTCTCTCGCTCTCTCTCTCTCTGTCAAATAAATAAATAAAATCTTTACCAAAAAAATAATAAATAAATAAACCTGCCATGAAATTGACAACTGAAATTATGGGGCACCTGGGTGGCTCAGTTGGTTTTGATTTTGGCTCAGGTCATGATCTCAGGGTCCTGAGATCCAGCCCCAAGTCAGGCTGCATGCTGGGCGTGGAGCCTGCTTGAGATTCTCTCTCTCTCCCTGCCCCCCCCGTCCCTCCACCCACCTCACGTATGCACGCACATGCTCTCTCACTCTCTCTCTAAAAATAGAATTAATTAATTAATTAATTAATTAAAATAATGGAAATTATGGGAGAGAACATCTTTCTTAGGGCCAGCTGAAAATGGACACATCTGGGCACTGCTGCTCCATGCTGGTTTTTGGACTTAAGGGATCTGGACTTAAGGATCAGCCTGTTTCATTCTAATTAGATTCTTACCCTTTTCCAACACTGAGTGGTTATTCACTGGTAGCTGTTAATATTTCTAAGGTAATTATCAAATCTGAAAACTTGCATGTGGTATTTTCCCTCCCCTAAAACCAGGCAATCTACTTTTTGCTATCAAAAAGATTATTTAAAACAGACACAATTCCACAACCACAATGACCCATACTAACCAAGAAGGAAAATTTTACATCACTGTGTTCTAAATTACTGGAATCACTAACTCTATACCTCATTTTTGGAAGGCAATCCAAGATGCAAATTTGTTTTCCATTACCTGACATGGGTTTAAAAAATTAATGGAACCATCTTTAATATAGTTTATATAACTCAAAATGTTGGCTGCACACTGGCTCCAATTTATTCCAAGCCCAGGGAAAATCTGACTGAAAAATTTGGAACTGTCTATTATGAAAGAAATTGTGAGAATTTAAGTGAGCATTGAGAATTGGTAAAATGCAAAAGAAGTTTTAGACTTACAATAGTACTTTTGCCTTATCAAAATGACATTTAGAAATATTTATTCTAAAAAAGTGTCTTGCTCTTCTTGCTTTCAGGATTTCATTGCAAGTTAATTTAACATACTGAGTTATCAACTCCTTTTTCTCATAGCCAGCATTGGGTATTGTCCCTTCTGAAATTAATAAGGGGGGACGGCCACCTACCCAGAGCCCTGGCATTCTCCCCTTCATCCATGATTATTTTAAGGAAGGAGAGAATCCATACCAATATATTTCAGGATTCTACCTGATGCATAGTTCCCCATCCACAGAAATCTGCTAGTAAAAGGGAGAATTGTCATTGCTATTCTCCACATCAATCTCGCTCAGCTGCAAATCCATACAGGCTTGCACTCTTGATGTACAAGATCATAGCTTGGTATAACCACAAGGCCACTGCAAGGGGAAGAAACAGAATGACAGCCTTTGTTCCTACTCTAAATTCCCACCCTGCCCCTGAATACACGAATACACATATTTATGCATCACCTAATGTAATCCTGCGGTCCCCTTTACATTGCCTCCTTACATCAATTTATTTGGAAAGGAGAAACAAACCCTCAATACTCCATATTACTAAGAAGAATAGATGACAACTGGCTAAGTAAAAAGTTTTGCATATCAATGCCCACTGATTTATCATTAAATTCCCTACTGGGGCAGCATTTTGAAATTTTTAAAAGTAGTGAAGGACAGCTAGTTTATGAAAGTGATAAACTAGTTCCACAGTTTGGCTGAGCTGTTTATATAGCTAAGAGGATTTTCAAAGGCCTGTTCAAAAAGGACCTTTACTAAAATAATACAGGATGTAGTAAGCCAATTTTGGGTGGACTTGAGAATGGTAACTCATTTCTTAAAAAAAAATGTTTTTGCATGAGGTTATTTCCCTAGTGCAGTTCAAATCTAGGAATAAACATCATCTTCTTCAAGAGATTTTGATAACTTCTGGATCCCATGTTATTATTACATATATTTTATCAAACATTTTGAGGTCATTTTTCAAGTCACTCATTCCCAAATCATTGATTCCCTAGAGCTGTTGGTCTGTTTCAAAAATGTTTTATTGAAATATAAAATAGACAAGAAAAATGTGTACCACTGAATGAATTGTCACAAGTGGAACCTACCCATGTAATCAAGCACTCAGACCGAGAAGCAGAATATTCTCAAATCCCAAAGCCACTCACCTGCTTCCTCATGACATCCTGGTATCTAACAACAGAGATTCGTTCTGCCCCGTTTTTTTACCATAGAGGCTTTTTTCCTACGTAAACATAATAAAGTATCATCATTTGCTATGTTGTAATAGGATCTAGTTTTGCTTGAATGTTGCAAAATTGGATATAGCACTATAACTCAATTTCCTTTTAATTATTGGCACAAATAGGAAGTGAATCAATATATCTATTTATCCAGAAAATCCTAAAATTCTTTCAAAACAACTGATTTCTAAAGCTAGCTTGTAAAATTTTCTTCACTCATTAAAACACAAGTAGCTGGTCTTTATTTGCTTCCACTTCATAGATTCAGTCTTCTTTTTGAGAATGAAATACTCCTAGGCTTCTCTTCTGAATGAGTAACTTCTGAACTGCTCATAAGCTGATGGGAACTGAAAGCCAGTGCTTTAGGAACTAAAGCTAAAATGAAATACACCTGCAGTTCCCTATTGGTGATGGTGGGGAGGGCTCTGATTCTTTCTCTCGTTCCATCTGCTTCGCTTTCCCCCCTTCTTTTCAGCATCGGCACCAGCTTCAGCTTTCTCTTGTTCTGTCTCCCTGCTGGGATCCAGCCAGGCTTCATCATTTCCTGCCTGTATAGCAATCCACTAGCAGACCCTGTAATCAGCTGCTCCACCGTGGCTCCTTCTCCTCTGCTCTTTCCCTCAGGCTCAGGAGACCTTTGGGTTGGAAAACCATGGTTCATTTCCATCCTTTTTCTCTCATTTCCCTTGCTCTTCCACATAGCCCCACATGAATATTAATAATGGCATTTTCTTACTCGGAGATGTTTAGATATAGAAAGAGAATGTCTTTCCTTTGGTTGAACCAGGAAAAAAAAAGAACGAGAACTTGTGGATACTGAAAGGTGCCCAGTTTCATAAAGTGGTCTTAACAGGAGGCTCCAAAGAGCTGATAGTTGTCATTCCCTCAGAAGGTGTATTATTTTTTGTGATAAATATTATGTGTAATAAAAATACTATATCTGAAGCTCACCTATTAAGTGTGTCACAAAATGTATCAGAAGTTCTTCACAGCTAATTGCATGGATTCATGCAATTGTACTTAAAATTAATTATAATTAATAATTTAATTCATAATGGCTAAAATTACTTAAAAATATTTTAAAATAATTTCCCTTTGCACAGCCTCAGAGTACCTTTCCCACTGTATTCTATATTGTGATGAGGAGGAGAGAGAGAACACTTTCAAGCAGAATACAACTGGTATTGTGTCCATCCAAATCTCGGATACTGGTTGCAAGTTAAATCGGATAAGATACTATAATTAAATCATTTTATGACACCCCCCCCAGCACTATTAGGAAGATAACAACACTCCCTACTGATTGGTCGTATAGGGTAAAATAGGAGAGTTTATAAACTAGACAAGTTTTTATTGAACATCAACACACTATCATTAATAAATAAATAACACTACAGCTCTATTCTTCTCATGAGGTACTCAATTATTAGGAAATCTTTGTAGGGCTACGTGCAACCATTTTACTTAGAGCTAAAATGTGGTCTATGAAATGACATTTAAGAATTCCAAACTGAACCTAGTTAAGGATGCACACTGAAATCCACTGGGAATGAAAACATGCACTTTCTTCCTTTAATTCACTAAATTAGAGAAGTTTGTATTCTGGGTAATTTCCGAATCAGAGAAACCTAACACTAACATTTCTGGATGCTGTCACCAACAATTCACAAGAAAAATAAAACCAGGAACTCCATTGATTGAACAATAGCTATGTATATTCCTACAAAACCTATCTAAATAATCTCCCATGATTGGAAGATGTCCTATATAAATAAAAGCTTTCTGGGGGAAAAATTAAATAAGTTTCCACTGCAATAGCTGGCAGTACAGTCTGTCATGTGGTGGTTTTAAATTAAATTCAAAGTTATTCCTAGCTGTCCTAGAGTCTTCATTGTTTAAAATTAGTAATCACTTCAATGGAAATCAAATCCATGCTAGGATGTTCACTCTAATTCACATTCTTTAGCTATTGGTCAAATATTTTCCAATTTTAATGTTTACTTTGCCAAAAACAGTTTGAATTGGTCTAGTTCATAGAGATATTTCTCCATTTCCGTGGTCTAGCATACAGGGCATCAACTCAAAGTTAATGACAGTTTTACTTCACTGCATAGTGCTATGAAGCATGTGAAAATTTCAGAAATTCTCACTGGGTTGACTATGATAGGGATATATGCTATATTGAAGACACACAACTCCACTGGTCAAGAGAAATATAGTGGAGTCAACCCAGCATTACTTATTTAGCAGAAATAGTTCAGCAGCCCATCATAACACACCAGACTAGGAAAAATTAACCAGCTTATTCACTTCTCCAGTTTCCAATATGTCTACAATGTGTGAGACTTTGCATTAGGTACTGGAATGAAACACACAGATGAATTAGACATGTGATCATTGTCCACTAGGAGCTCACAATATACCTGTGGTAGAGAATGGGACTACTATCACCTATGTACACAGATTTCCAAAGTGATTTTTCCTCAAGGAAGTTTTTGCTAGTTTAAGAAAAATCAAAATAGTTGAGTGAAAACAGATTTTCTTCTCACTTTTAGACAAAACATGTATACCAAGAAATCAATAAAGAGTGTTTTCATTTCCTGATCTGTTCAATGGTGACTTGTTGAAATAGGAAGATAGAAAGCAAATGGAAAGTAACAATCATAGAGTTAGTTAGGATGTTTATTATATACCTGCTATAGATAAATGTCAGAAAAGGTACTTTTAGTAGGAAATAAAATTGTGAAGGAAAAGGAGAAAAAATGGGAAATGAATTGGAAAGGAAATATGGCCAAAGGATGACAGAAATTTCAAGATTGAGAATCATAGAGAAAAATTCACAACTGAAACCCATGGGATTAAAAACAATACATTTACTGAACTAGATATCATGATGATGATGATGATGATGACAGTGATGATGATGATTGTGGTGGTGATGATATGAGAGAATGACAAAATAAATATCTGAACTTAGGGAAGGCTATGTGGACAGAATACAATTAAGAGCTATTTGGGTTGAAGGAGAATGGAGAGGAAAGAGGAATAATTGAGTCTTGGGGAATAGAATTGAACATGAAATGTGTAGAACACTATGGTCTTGTTGGACAACATGTCATATTTGAAGAATACACCAACTCATAAGGAATAAACATAAAATAACAAAAGAGTGTTAGCACACACAGTGACTCAGTTGCACATATATTGAGTATATCTTCCTTATTAATGAAAAACTCTTTTGGAGGGGGTGAAGGGAAGGGCAGAGGGAGAGGGTGAGAGAGAATCTCAAGCAGGCTCCATGCACAGAGCCTGATGCAGGGCTCAATCTCACAACCCCAAGATCATGACCTGAGCTGAAATCAAGAGTTAGATGCTTAACCAACTGAGCCACCTAGGCACCCCATTGAAAAACACTTTTTAAACCATTTGAGGGGTGATAAATAAGCTACAATTTCACATTCAGATATCTGTCAAACATATTATATGTTGGAGAAAATATTTCACCAGAGCACTGTTCATCACAAAACTTTTGAAAACACAGAATGGTACCAAAACATAGTTGGCTGACTGCTAATCCCTTCACCATTGTTTATCTGAATTGAGGTTTCAGACAAAACTGAATTTATGGTTCATACAAGGAAACCTACATTTCAAGGTGCAGCAACTCTTTTCCAAAATGTTCCAATGCAAGACACAGAACATTTCTGAGGGATTGCACAACTGTTTCTCAGCCGAATACCTTAGGATGTCTACCATCCAAGGCAGTAATCTTCTTCAAATGCACATCCTGGAATAACTAATTACCGTTTTACATTTGTGTTTGAAAAACTAAAAAAAAAAGATCAAGGCAAAAGTTCATATGTATGTGTTTTCTTGGATTAATGGAACATTTCTGACCTCACTGGCCACAAATTAGGAAGAACCAAATATGTCCAGCATCTCACAGCAATCACATAATTTACATAATAATGGCATAAATATCATAAACTGATGTTGAATGAGATGTTTTGACGTGTGTCATAAAATTCTTAAATCACAATGAATATCTTCAAAAATGATTTGTATTGCCTTGCTTAACCAAATTCTGAATCTCATTAATTTGATATTTAGAGACACAAAATTCAAATGCAATGTAGTTCCTAAACAAGTTGTTTCTGTGCTAAGAGCAGATATAAAACTTACAAAATGTGAAGGGATTTTTTTTCCTTCTTTAAAGCTATTCTCTTTAAATGTGTTAGGTCTGCAAAGATTCAAACCTTTTATCCATATACCATGATAGTAAAAACATGATAGCTGGTAGCAAATGATGAGATAGGCCAAACACAGAATTTCATCTTACATTCTATTCAGCATTCAGTAGGTCTAATTGGAAGTCATAAATAGTAACCTTTCTCTTACACATAAAAATATGCACATATATACACATATGCAAACATTCTTGTATAAAAAATTGTTTGAAGAATAGGAAGGTCTAGTTTTTTTTATTTTATTATGTTATGTTAATCACCATACATTACATCATTAGTTTTTGATGTAGTGTTCCGTGATCCATTGTTTGCGTATAACACCCAGTGCTCCATTTAGGAAGGTCTGGTTTTAATGAGTAATTAAAAATCCTTGAGCCAAGAGAGCTTTCAGAATAATAGTAAAATATGCTGAATTAAGTAATATTATATTTTACATAATTACTCAAAAATTCTGACAGAAAAATCAGTGGAAAGATTTCACTTCAACAAAAAGATCTAAAGCCAATGCTTCTGTGACATACATTAAAGTTATTCTTTAATTGATTTCTGGGATAGTCTTATAAAATTATAAAATAATAAAGGCAAACATTTTTATAATACTTTGTATCAGTTATTGTTCTCACTGCTTTACAACAATTAACATTCTTAATTTCACAACAAACCTGTGAGGGAGGTACTGTTATTATCACCTCAATTTCACAGACAACAAAACTGGTCTAGAAAAGTTGAGAAATTTTCCCAAGATCAACAAACTGGCAAATGTCAGATCCAAGAAAGTCTAGAAATGGTCAGTGATCTAAACTACTACACCATATTGCCTTCCACAAAATGCTATTATATAATTCTCTCTACAGTGTAGAGAAGGAAAGTCACCCAAAACTTCTAAAGGATATTTCTTAGTATTTTTATCTAACATAGTCAAACAATATCTACTAAGCTCAGATGACATACTAAGATATCCATTTTTTCATCTGTTGTTATTTCCCTCTTGAGTGTCAAAAATGACAATGAGTTTTTAAGTGTATATGTCTGGGAAAGTGTTGGTGTCATTAAGAAAGACTTAGAAAGTTGAGATTGGCTACTGAGAGAAATAATGTGTTAAGTTCTATACTTGTTGAGTTTGTACATTCATTCCTTTATTCATTGATTCAACAAGTTTTTATTGAATACCCACTAAAGAATGTAGCCATAAGCAAAAACTTTCAACATGGAGCTTGCACTCTAATGGGAGTTATTATAGGTAGATCTGAGATCAGGACAAATTATCCATTGGTGATATACAGGAGACAATTAGAAATTCAAATAATGAACTAGCCTAAAACTATAGATTTGGGACCACTAATGAAGAGGAAATAATCAAAACTTTGAGAATTGATGACTGATCCTCAAATTTTAAAAAGGAATTTTAGGCCCAGAATTATTCTAAGAAATAGTCAAAATTAGAACATGAGAAGAAAATAAGGAGCCAAGAAGAGTGTGACCAGAAATTTAAGAAAACCACAAAGAGATAATAATCACTTCAAGAAAGCTATTAGAAGTAAAAGTTTAATCAACAATGTCAAATATGGGGCAATGCCAATAGAGAAAAGGATTTGGCAAAAATTAAACCCCTAGTCTAATATTTCCTGAGAAAAATTTCAGTAAATCAGTGAAGTAGAAGTTAAATTGTAGGATAAAAAGAAATATAGTTAAAGCAAGATATCCAGCAACAACAGGAAGGAAGGAAGGAAAGAAAGAAGAAAGAGAGAGAAAGAAAAAGAAAAAGAAAAAAAAAGAAAGAAAGAAAGAAAGAGAAAGAAAGAAAGAAAGAAACAAAGAAAGAAACAAAGAAAGAAACAAAGAAAGAGGAAGTGAGGGGGGGAGGGAGGGAGGAAGGAAGAAGCTAGACAGAAAGAAAAGGCCAAAATTGTACGGTGGCTTTGTAACGTGTCAACATGGCTAGGTTGAACTACATTTTCCAGAATACCCTTTTTTGTATGTTTTATTTGGGATGAGCCACAAGAAAAATTCTTATAAAAAATTTGGTCCACTGAAGTAAAAGTGCAACCATTTATAAAATAACATCTATTTTCTTGTTTTTCAAGGATCCCATTAGATTATATAGCTAAAGAACTTAGTTCAGTACCAGGCAGACTGAAAAAAATGTAAAAGTCTTCTATAAGTATTAGTGCTATGGTCTGAAAGTTTGTGTCCCCAAAATTTACATGTTGAAATCCTTCCCCCAAGGTGATGATATTAATAAGTGGGGTATTTTGGAGGGGATAAAGCCATGAGGGTAGAGTCTTCATGAATGAGATTAGTACCCTCATAAAAGAGGCCCAAGAAATCTCCCTGGCCCCTTCTGTCATGTGAAGTTATAGCAAAAAGACAGCCATCTAGTAAGTGGGTTTTCCAGACACCAGATCTATTAGCATCATAATCTTGGGCTTCCCAGCCTTCAGAACTGTGAGAAATTAATGTTTTTTGTTCATAAAACAAAAACAATAACAACAAAACAGCAGCCATTTTGTATTCACACCTTTTGTCATTTATCTGCTGACTCACGTTGTGAGGCAGTGACTAGGCTTGCAACTAAACCACCCCCTCCTGAAACCTTCTTCAGCTTCTATGACCCTTAAACTAAATATATGTGTTCAGTTCATGAAGGAGGATCCTGACCCAGATCATAGGTAACAATTATACATGGGTTTTAGTCCATTATCATGGACTCTAGCTCATGTTGTGGGTCCCTGCTTGCTTTTGGTCTCCCCTACGTTATATCTACCTTCCCTTTCAGACTGCCTGCCATGTAGACTTCAAACTTCAGCATCAGACTCAATGATAAAAGCCTTACGGAGACTGCTTATACAGCACCCAGAGTAGTTTAAGTTCAAATCTCTGTAACTATAAAACTATATATAGGCATAAAGGTATAAAAATATATAGAAGGACTGATGATATATAGATAGGTGGTAGACAGAGAGACCCTAGTAGTTCTCCTCGGTTTGAACCCTGATACAAAATTTGGACCAAAAGTCGTTCCAGAGGAACAGAATCATAAGAATGAGTTCTCTGAATTACTTCTGGATTGTCTGTAATTGGTTCTATAATCTAATTATATACAGGAACTAGAATGACCCTGTGTCTAGTTGCAAAGGAGAAACTGGTAATGCATGACAGGCAGTGGCAAACAGTTTTTCAAATTATCATCTATAGAAACTTGTAATCAAATGTTTCTAGATTGAATGTGGATTTGCTGCCTTAGAACATTTTAATGAAATATGGACTATAATGGGGGTGGATAGTTGCTTCTCACTGTGCAAAAGAACTTGTTTAAGTTGGCAAATTGATTGGGAAGGAATGGGATGCTGAAGACAGACATGGGGACATATGAGCATATTCCAGAGAAGTTGGGGGCCTTGAACCCCTAAGTTCTGCCAAGTCTTTTGCCCCTTTTTTTGCCTTTCCACTCCTATCTAAGAAGGTTTGTTTCTCCTTGCCTGAACAACCTGTAAGAGTGTCCCTTGAGGTATGACATTACAGACACTACTGATCCTCCTTGGGGCCTATCCCTACCACCTCCCCTTGCTTTTAGACCTACAACAAGAGTCAAGTCCCAAAAGACCAAAAGTGTGAGTTACAAAATATAACTCATGGAGCTAAACTACACCCCGAAATAATTGCATGAGTTTTCCGGTTTATATTGATAGAAACCCAGGTATTACATGAGGGAATGGATCTCAAGGGTATGAGATTACAGTGGAAGGCATTTAACATTAAGGGGTCAAGATGAATTTACTGATATGGGCCCATTAACTAAAGAGCCCAGATTTCACAGTCCAGGAATGGCTCTATAGTTTGCTTGGTTGACTGACTGAAGCATAAATCCAAAGGCAGCCTGCACTAAATGAAGTTGGAATGGCAGAACTTCCTTTATAGACTGTAGAGCAGGGGCCAGCAAATCTTTTCCCTACAGGCCCAGATAGTACTTTTTCTTTTTTTTTTTAATTTTGCAGGCTATGTTGTTTCTGTCACAGCTATTCAGCTCTGCCATTGTAGCATGAAATCAGATATAGAAAATACGTAAACAAATGGGTATGACTGTGCTCTAACAAAATTTTACTTACAAAACAGGCAATAGGCTGAATTTGACCCATAGGCTGCAGTTTTCTGACACCTGCTCTAGAGGAAGATATCCAATGGCTTAGAGATATTGGAATATTAGAATGGATTTATCATGAAAGATATTCTCACCCACCTTATGAGGGCCCAGAGAAAATACCCTTCCCTATGGCTGTGAGGAATAAATGAGCCCCAGCATCCTTAAAAAGCCCTGTAGTGACCTTCCTCTGTAGGTCGGAAATTATATTGGGAACCACTATCATCAAACTTAAGATACCTAAATGCAAAGAGAATAATGAGTTTTCAGGTTGGCAGGTGTCAAGGGACAGCACTTAATTTCCAAAGGCAAGATGAGCATGGTTGCCCTGATAGTCAGCAAAGCCAAAGCAATAATCAGTGTAGTCTGGCTTACAAAGATGTTTGGAGTTAGGTAGTTGATCATGGCGTACCTAGAACTGAAATATAATAGGCAGCCTGCTAAAGTCTTACTTAATCTGTGTAAGCAGAAAAGCTCTAGGACTGGTGAATGGAAGTCTTACTCAAATCACCAGACCAAGCCCTTCAATTAGTTCTTAGACTTGAGCCAGTTCACAGAATGAGGGTTCTTTCAATGAAGAGAAGCTCGGATCTCCCTGAGGAAGAACCCTGCTACACTACCAAAAATGTATACTGCTAATTTTTCTCCTAGCTTTCCCCAAAGGAAACTGCACCCATTTACAAGTGTGACTGCATTGGAAAAAGATAAATAATCAGACCTTTAGGGGATTACTAGACACTGGCTCCAAACTAACACTAATTCCCAGACATCCAGAATACACTGAGGTCTACTAGTCCGAATACGGGCCTATGGAGATGAGGTGACCAATAAATTTTCAGTTCAGATCCATCTCCTAGTGGGTTCCTGAGCCTTCTGTGGTTATTTCCCCAGATACAGAATGCTTAGTTGGAATAGGCATACTCAGCAATCAACAGAATCTTCCCATTGGTTCCCTAACCTGTGGAACAAGGTCTGTAACGGTGGTTTAAAAAAAAAAAGCTCCAAGTGAAAGCCACTAAATCTGTCTCTTTCAACAGAAGTAGTAAGTCAGGAGCAATACTGCATTCCCGGAGGGATTTCAAAGATTAGTGCCATTAAGGACTTGAAAGATGCAAAGGTGGTCATTCCTACCTCATCTGTGTTCAGTCCTCCTATTTGGCCTGTGCAGAAGAGAGATGGATCTTGGGAAATGACAGTGGATAATCATAAGCTCAATCACTTATTGATCCAAATGCAGTTGCTATTCCAGATGTGGTTTTGTTGTGGGAGCAAATGGACACATATCCTGGTAACTTATATGTAGCTATTTTTTTAAAGATTTATTTATTTGAGGGTGGGGAGGGGCAGAAGGAGAGGGAGAGTAAGTCTCAAGCAGACTCCACACTCAGTGTGGAACCCAACGTGGAGCTCCACCTAAGGCTCGATCTCATGCCCTGAGATCACAGTCTGAGCCGAAACTGCCTAACAGCTCCTACAGTTGCATAGCCAAAATCCTATACAAATTATATACATATAAATATATAACATAGAATTGACCATTGAACAACACAGATTTGAACTGTGCGAGTCCACTTAAATGGGGATTTGTTTTCAGTAAAAACAGTACAGTATTGTAAATGTATTTTATCTTCTGATTTTCTTAATAACATTTCTTTTCTCTAGCTTACTTATTGTAGGAATACAACATATTTATGTTTATTGGTAAGGCTTCTAGCCAACAGTAGGCTATTAGTAGTTAAATTTGGGGGGAGTCAAAAGTTATATGTGGATATGTAACTGCACTTGGGTCAGTGCCCCTTGCCCCACATTGTTTGAGTCCTGTGTGTGTGTGTGTGTGTGTGTGTGTGTGTGTGTGTGTCTCCGAATTCTTCTGCTTCCCTGATTGAACACTAATATGGTAGAGAAAATAAATACTGGAGGCATGGAGAGAGGTGCAACAGTTACGAAAAATGGAGAACCTCTGGGGTGGAGAAACGGTTTTTACCACAGGCAGAGGGATTTAGAGAAAGAAAAGAACAACTTTTTCTTAAAACTGAAGGGAAAGAGATATTTAGGAGGACAAAAGTCAACATGGAGACAATATTAGGGAGTTCACCCTGAGGTGTCTAAATCTCTGGAAAAGAAGGCAAGGTCTCCTGCAGTGGGAGAGAAAGAATGATGCACCTAGGAAAATGGTATGAAGTCCTCTAAGCAGCAAGTAATTATGTATTTTAGAAGTATAGCAGAAATGCTCCAGATGAGGATGGCTAGTATGAATTCATCCTACTTAATGCCTCTTCTTGTATCCTCTCCCTTCTATCAGAAAGAGAAGAGAAAGCAGACATCAGGAGTAATTCAGTTAAGGAGGCAGAACAGAAACTAAGGGTCTAGGAGCCTATGGTGGTCCCAGGGAGTATTAAAGTAGCAAACCATGATGACCATATTGGGTCAAGATTCTACTGAACTGGAGTACCCCATTGAACATAATGTATGCTAGAAGTGGAGTGTCTATTGTGGATAAGCAGCAGACTGCCTAACTATTACACATTGAAAGGGAAAAAAATTAATCAGTGAAGATATTATCACAGAACAAAAAAAAAAAAAAAAAACCACCAAGCTCAAAGCTTAGCAGCATGATAATGTTCTGTAATGGTGAGCACCTGATTAGGGGACGCGGTGATGACAGTCAAGTGTTGAGGTAATGGAGTTCAAACAACAGTCCCAAGCATAGGTACTGTAATTTTTAAACAATATTTCAGATAATCTGTCTGTAGCCTCTGTTTCCAACCTATGAAAGCTGATGAGCAAAAACCTGATTCAGTCTCTTAAGTCTGTTCTCCCAGCTATGTGATTTGGAAACAATTTCAAGCGTACGTTGCTGTAAGCCTGACATCTTTAACAAATGCTTTCTAACATCCTGTTATTTTAGAGAAACACCATTAGCTTTTTATAAATCTAATCCAAATCTTATGCCATTTGTCTGGAATTTCTTACACATTCTGCCGTTTGCATCTGAATTATTTAAATGTGTGTTAAAGCTAAGGAAATCTTTTTTTTTCTTTATTTAAATTCAAGTTAGTTAACATATAGTGTAGTATTAATTTTAGGAGAATTTAGTGATTCATCACTTACATATAATACCCAGTGCTCATCCCAACAAGTGCCTTCCTTAATGCCCATCACCCATTTAGCCCATCCCCCTACCCACCTCCCCTTCAGCAACCCTCAGTTTGTTCTCTATAGGTAAGAGTCTCATGGTTTGCCTCCCTCTCTGTTTTTATTTTATTTTATTTTCCTTCCCTTCTCCTATGTTCTTCTGTTTTGTTTCTTAAATTCCACATATGAGTGAAATCATATGGTATTTGTCTTTCTCTGACTGACTGATTTCACTTTAGTTCCAACCACATTGTTGCAAATGGCAAGATTTCATTCTTTTTGATGGCTGAGTAATATTCCATTATATATACACTACATCGTCTTTATCCATTCATTAGTTGATGGACATGTGGGCTCTTTCTATAATTTGGCTATTGTGGATAGTGCTGCTATAAACATTGGGGTGCATGTGCCCCTTCAAATCAGTATTTTTGTACCCTTTGGATAAATAGCTAGTAGTACAACTGCTGGCTCATATGGTAGTTTTATTTTTAACTTTTTGAGGAACATCCCTTCTGTGTTCCAGAGTGGCTGCACGGTCTTGCATTCCCACCAACAGTGGAAGAGGGTTCCCCTATCTCCCCATCCTCACTAACAACTGTTGTTTCCTGAGTTGTCATTTTTTTTTTCCATAGAAACAATGTTTATTTATTTTGTTTGTTTGGAGCAGGAAAGTCTGGGTTTTGGAGCCCCGCTCACCTCTGTTGTCCACAGAGGAAGAATCTGAGGTCCAGGGCAGGGTAGTGACTCGACCAGGGTCACCCAGCCAGCAGGGACCAGGAGCAGCCCTGGAAGGTGGATATTCTTTTTTTTTTCCTTTAAATTTTTTTATTGTTATGTTAATCACCATACATTACATCATTAGGTTTCAATGTAGTGTTCCATGATTCATTGTTTGTGCATAACACCCAGTGCTCCACGCAGAACGTGCCCTTTGTAATACCCATCACCAGGCTAACCCATCCCTCCACCCCCCTCCCCTCTAGAACCCTCAGTTTGTTTTTCAGAGTCCATTGTCTCTCATGGTTCGTCTCCCCCTCCAATTTACTCCCCTTCATTCTTCCCCTCCTGCTATCTTCTTCTTTTTTTTTTCTTAACATATATTGCATTATTTGTTTCAGAGGTACGGATCTGTGATTCAACAGTCTTGCACGATTCACAGCACTCATCATAGCACATACCCTCCCCAATGTCTATCACCCAGCCACCCCATCCCTCCCACCCCCCC